>NC_142931.1:67772082-67789582 GCF_046866305.1 Octopus bimaculoides | reverse complement strand
AAGAAGCTACATAATTCACAAATGGCAAATTACTTTTTTATTCTCCGATTATACATCTTTGAGAGCCTTTCAACACTACACGTTTTTCTTATTAGTTATCAACTGATGATGAAGTACATTAATTTAAACAAGTAATTATCATTATTTACGAAAATGATTTCAGTAAACTTACTTGTATTATTTTACAACACATTAGCAAGCATTAAGTTCTGCTGCCAACCAAGTATTATCAACACCCACAAACCCGCCATATATATATAGATATATATATACACACACAACACTGCACATAACATCAGATGGCTGTGAGGTGATACGTTGAGATAATGTATAGGTTTACTTTCAATATTCCTATTTGTCGCTTTAAAAATGAGCTACATGGTAATTACGTTGCTTCATTTGAATCACATATTATATTTATAGATAAATTCCTCTATCTTACATAATATCGCGGTGTCATTCATTCTTTTGTTGTCATATTATTATTATTGATACATATATATATATATATATATATATATATATATATATATATATATATATATATATATATATATATATATATATATATATATAAGAGAGAGAGAGACTAAAAGTGTATGTACGCCGCTATATGTATATATAAAAAAGAAAACAAAAAATGGAACAACAACGTAACAGGCGACAACAAAATATCCGCACATCCTAGATTTTTCCTGTCCTTTTTTGTATCATCTAACTGTCCGGATGTTTTGTTGTCGCCCGTCACGACCCATTTTTTGTCTTCTTTTATGTATGTATATATATATGTATATACATATAATATATTTATATAAATACGTATATATATATATATATATATACACGCACACACACATACAAACATGCGTACAGACAAGCACATATATATATGTATGTAGATTTCAAAGAAAGTTAATCAATACTGTTTTAACGTTGTTAGATATGAAGTAGGCAGTACATATATCAACATTGTTAAAGAAAACATCCTTAAACGCTCTAATGGAGCAGGTCTTTCAGTCTTTCATTGACGAAATTCGTCTTTTTTTTTGCTGTTTTTTTTTTCTTTCACAAATAACACTAAAAATTTTAGATTAAATGATGGATAGAAAAATAGGGATGAAAAAAATATATTGATATATATATATATATATATATATATATACTATATTCGATTTTGTATATGGAGCAACGTTTTCTGATCGTATATGCATAGGCTCACGGGCACACACAAGGAAAGAAACTAAGGGGATACAGATAAATTTCGAGGTATATGGATTTCATAGGTATATATATATATATATATATATATATATATATATATATATATACAAACAATATATGAGTATATGCAGAGATAGAAATGCATTTATATTTGTGAGTGTTTATGCATATATATATATATATATATATATATACATAGACACACTTATATACATGATAGCACACATGCACACTCACCCTCTCACACACAAATGTGTGTAATATGTACATATATATACGAACATATAAATGCATATTTTGACATATGCCCTTTATCTACATGTATATTTGTATACCCTTGCATCAGCGCGTCTATATATGTGTTTAATATATCGTATAATGTACAATATACTCGATAGCATACAGATACACACACACACGTAGAGATTGTGTATGTATATGTATATGTGTGTGTTTGAGTGTTTGTGCGCACGCATACATACAGAAGTATAGATTGATATACACAAATACGTTCAAAGAAACGGATACATACAAGCATGCGCGTACACATAAACACTCGTGCATATATATATATATATATATATATATATATATATATATATATATATATATATATATAGACAGACAGATAGATAGATAGAGAGATAGAGAGATGAACATATAGTGTATGTTTGTTGTCTGTGTATATAGATGAACACACAAACACAACCATATATGTTTGCATTAGTGTAGTTGTGTTCGTGTCTGCCTGTGTGCGTATATATATATATATATATATACATATATGTATATGTGTGTGTGTGTGTGTATGTGTGTGTGTGTGTATGTATCATGATCAACAGTCTATGAAGCAATTACGAGCAAATCAAGAGATAATGAAATCAACTCGATACGCACTTGATTGCATTATTCATCTTTAATTGTAGCCAAACTTTGATTAACTAAATCATTCAAAGAGTAGAATTGAGTTATTTTCTTGAATTCCCAGTAATAATATATCATTAATTAGAAGAAATTCAATCATATGACTGAAATTTCATTAGATGTTTATCGTTGCTATTATTCTATTAAAATAGATTTCCAAGAGCTTAGTTTCGTTCAAAATTATTTCAACAAATTTCTCACACTTAAGCTAATCTATTCATTTAAAGACCATCGAGCATTTGATGGGTTACATTCGAATTCGGGTGGTTTCATGTTGAAAATTAATCGGTACGAGAAAATCTGGTACTATTACACATCCATTCAAAGATCAGTGGTTATTGGTAAATCTCTAGTTTCAACTACTAAACTAATGAATGGGAGGAGATACCCGGAATTGTAAACTCCATCGAAATAGTACAAGGTTTCATCTCCGAGTTATTAGCTAATTCGACTGCTGTTAATAAGAATAGTCGAGTTCCTCATAACAATTAGAAAATTATGATTTATATGCGCATGTGACCATGCTTTTAATTTTTATTGATTTTTATTTAGCTTGTTCAAACTGAACAGGAATACCGTTTAAAATATATGTGCACAGTTTCACCGTTCCTCAGACTCACTACATAAATGAAATCCACATTAATTTGCTGAAACTAAACACTGAAATGAAATAGATGGTAATAAAGTACCAATAAATAGAACACGTCATCAAGAAAGAAAATGTGAGTTGTATTTCCAAGAGGTTCTCATTTGTTACCAGGACAAAAACAAAAGAAAGAAAAACTAACGTAAACAGATATACTAGTTCCACTGACAATAAATGATGATAAGATTAAATGACATTATATATATATATGTGTGTGTGTACATATATGTACATATATATATATACATATATACATATATATGTATATATACATATATAAATACATATATATATACATATATACACACACACACACACATATATATATATATATATGTGTGTGTGTGTGTGTGTGTGTGTATATATATGTATATATACATATATATGCATATATACATATATATATACATATATATATACACACACACACACACACGTATATGTGTGTGTGTGTGTATATATGTATATATATATATATATGTATATATGCGTATATATGTATATATGTATATATGTATATATACACACACATATATATATATATATATATATATATATATATATATATATATATATATATATGTGTGTGTGTGTGTGTGTGTGTGTGTATCGGCAAACCACATGTATAACAAAGAAAATAGTCGACATCGCTAACATTGGAAATAGACGACTGAATTTATTAAATGACCTAAGCATAGAACACTTATGTTCAGAATTCAGAGTTCCTCGATAGCAATTCATTCCATTCTCTCTTTTGTTGCTCCGTTGGTGTGAACCTGTTTGGTTCAAGAAAAACCGGATTTCTTTGTTTTTTTCCTTAGCCTACCAAGGTCTGCTTCACCTTTCAACTTTTCGGGGTTGTTAAAGCAAGCATCACTTGAACGCTGGGGTCATTGTTATCCCTTATTCCCTCCTCATAAACTCATCTTGTGCTTAAACTATAGGCTTTGAGAAGGTTGCAGCCTAGCAGAAACGATAGGTCATAGAAGAAACACTTTGCGACATTTCTTCCAATATTTTTCCAATCGAGCCAAATATCGCCATCGTTTACGTTGCCCTTTTTCCTCCGAAGTCGATAAAACAAGTACAATTTCAACATTGAGGTAGATGGTGTCAACTAATATATGCTCCCTTCAAAGTTGTTGGCCATGTACCTAAATTAGAAACAATTAATAATAATGAAATAACATTTTTAAAAACCATTTCATATTCGTTTTAAATTATGCAAACTTAAATTTATATACATTAATATGAAAGTCGAAAAATATTTTCCCAGCTTGCAAAAGCAATGCACGTTCACTGAGCCTTCTACTCCTACCGAATTCATTAATTTTCTTTGAAGAAATACCTTAAAATTCTTTTATCCAACGGATACAATTATGTTATTCTCGTAGACACAATAGTTGGAGTTATGCCAGCTGTTTAAAGTACAAATGGAAATATGATTTTTCTGCCTTTCCAAATTTTCTTATTTCAGGAAAATAATTTTTTCACGTTACTTATATGTAAGTTTTCATTCTTTTTACTGTCTTTCTAATGAGGTAGTTTATATCTTCATAGTTAAACTCTCCTTTTCTAATTTGTATTTTCTTTGATTTTCAGGATATATTAACATTTTGTGATTTCGGAATATATGTGGATATATTTTATCTTAATATAAGGTAAGTTATTTTATTTACTAATTTCTTTTCGTAATTAGAACTAAGAGATCATTCTTTTGAGGGGTTTTCCGCCTATTTTCCGTACGATTTCCCTTGATGAAGCATCACAGATTCCTTTTGATTAAGCACAACAGATTCCGTTTGAATTTGTTCCTTTTTCTGCCTGCTTACGATGGACAATTTGAAATGGCTTTTCACAAATCTGGTTGAAGCTAATCGTCAGTCTATTAGACTTCTTTTATGTTCCTATTATTGATATGTATTGTGACCTACAATATTAAGGATAAAATATAAGCGAGCAAAGTATCAGATTAAGTAAAGTGGGAAAATGCGAAATCAAGTGCAAACAGATTTTAAGTGAAGACTATTAAATCTCAGAAATAGCTAGTGTAATTGATCTAGTTTTGGTTTTCTGGCGACTTTCTTTAATCTGCCAGACACAGAGAAATTCCATTGTAACAAAACTTCTTTTATCTTAACGTCTCCTTCAACTCTACGGATCACCTTTAATGACATTAGAACAAAATTGGTATCTTTCTTTCTTTGTCATTGTTCCTTTCGTTTCCTTTCTTCTCTTTCTTCTCCGCTCTTCTTCTGTCTCACACTTTTCACCCTTGCTCTTTTTACACTTTTCTCTCTCTTTCTCTTGCCACATCTCTCTCTCTCTCTCTCTCTCTCTCTCTCTCTCTATCTCTCTCTCTCTCTCTCTCTCTCTCTCTCTATCTCTCTCTCTCTCTCTCTCTCTAACACGCCCTCTAACTTAGGATGAACATTTAGACACTCATTTAAAGTGGTCCTCCACTTATGCACAAAATGCTTTGATTTTATCTAAGAAAAGTATAAGCTCTCATTCATGTTAAGTCCATTTCAGTGTGGAAGTGGTAACGGTAATAATGCTATTGGCGATGTGTTTCTTTTTGTTGCCTTAATTGAGCAAACATGTGGACCTCGACATCGTGTGTGTGTGTGTGTGTGTGTGTGTGTGTGTGTGTGTGTGTGTGTGTGTGTGTGTGTGTGTGTGCGTATGTGTATTTATGTTGTGTTGTGTTTGACCCTCACCACTGCTTGGCAACTGGTGTTGGTTTATTTCGGCAAAAAGAGACCGATTGAAATTACAGACAGACAAACAGGTAGATAGAAAGATACATACATACATACATACATACATACATACATAGATAAGCAAGATAGATAAGATAGATAGCTGTGTCCTTGACCAACACACTTTATTTCACGTTGCTCTAGCCCACTCAGCTGGTGAAAATGAGTAGTACCTGTATTTCAAAAGGCCAGGTTTGTCACATTCTGTGTCAGGCTGAATCTTCCAGAGAACTATGTTAAAGGTCCGCCTGTCTGTGCTCAGCCATAGATAGATAAAATGCTATACGGAATATTTTATTTCAAAATAAGAAACCTGTGTTTATCTACGCACGCGTGCACACACACACACACACATACACGTGTGTATGTGTGCGTGTGTGTGTATTTGTGTTTGTGTGTACATGACTTAGTGGTTAGAGTATTGGAATCATGGTTGTAAGATTGTAATTTCGATTCCTGGACCGGGCGATGCATTATGCTCTTGAGCAAAACATTTCTATTTCACATTGCTCCAGTTCAATAAGATGGCAATAATGAGTAATCCTGCAACGGATCGTCATCCTGTCCAGTGTAGAATATATATATCGCCACAGAATCCGGAAAACGGGCCTTTACCCTTTTCTGTCTGTGTGTGTATCCTTCCTATCTAAAGATGATAGAATGAGAGTTTAATGAGACGGACTTATGATTCCTAAACGATCGAGCAACCGCCTAGGTATTGGCTTGTTGGCTCATACTCATGTTCTTGTTGGTGATTGTGAAGGCGCATGGCTTAGCTGTCTGGGATTTGGTTTATGATCGTAAGGTCATGAGTTTAATTCCCGGCGGCACGTTGTGTCTTTGAGCAAGACAATTTATTTCAAGTTGTTCCAGTTCACCCAGCTGATGAAAATGAGTAATACTTGTAATTCGAAGAGCCAGTCTTATCACATTCTATGTCACACTGAATCTCCCTGAGAACTACGTTAAGTGTCTGTATGTCATTGGAGTGCTCGACCACTTGCACGCTAATTTCACGAGCAGCCTTTTCTTTGACCGGATCGACTGGAACTATTGAGATCGTAACCGACAGAGTGCCAGTTTTTTAAATTGATGGTGATGCTGGTAGCGGCACAAAACTTAAACCAAGCAAGCATCTTTATATAACTACTAACTGTATCTATGAAAATGTTATTAGTCCACTATATTATTTTCTTATCGGTTTCATACTGTTTTTTTTTTAGCACACCAAAAATGCTTTAAATTTTAAATATATTCGAAATATATAATTATTTTTTATTTAAAAAGAAACATTATCTGTGATGTTCTTCTTTTATGTAATATTTTAATAACGTTCGGGAATTAACTTAGATAATGGAATACAATTTATTTGATATTATTTTAATTCACTTTCATTAACTTGAAGTTTCCGATATCGATACTGTTATATTGTATGTAAAATTTCCTTAATGTCTTTACACAAAGCGCTGCAGCTAATATAATTGTTTAGGAGAATTATTATATTAACTATCATACAAATGCAAATATGTGGATGGATTTGGTGTGATGCTGAAATGAAAGTTGTCTACTTTACCATCTTTATCTATAAACTACTTAATTCATGCTTTGTTCTTTTTATATTTTTATTTTAATTCCCGTTCACTCGTTGGTATTTAATATCATTCCTAATAAATGAATTGACGTATTTCTGAAAATAAAGTAGATAAATAGAATTGTCATCGTAATCATTACGTAGTCGATTACATTTCCTTCTTCTTACCGAAAACATGTGTGCTTTCGATTTTCTAGAGAATAAGATGCGTCATTGTAATAAAAAGCAAATTTTTCTTGTTGCAATACAGCATTACTAGAGGGTAATTACTATAAACAGTTGTAAAGAGAATACTTTATATTTATTCTAATTCGTATTCATCTTGTCCTAGCTTTTCTCTATTGGGACATAAAAATCGTTAGGAGAATAATATTGTCAACATTTAATTAATTAAATTTACATTTTTTTCATTGCTATGGCAACGAGCTGGCAATAACGCAAGCACGCCAGACAAAAACTTTGGGTCGTTATCTCTGTTCTGAGATCTAATTCTTCCCCATTCGACTTTCTTTTTGGGGGGACGGGTCTATAAAATAACAGATTAGCTGTTGGGTCGATGTAATCGATGAGCCTCCTCCGCACAACAAATTTATAACCAACCATTTCTTTTGGGTATCTAGGACCACATTATCACGTGTTCTTCTTCTGTTGAAGTAGTAGTGCGATTGCACCCCCAACGAAGATTTAAAATTTCTCCTATTGACTCGAAGGGAAGTATTTCTGTTGCTACGTGCCTAGATGTTTATAGAGTGATGTTAATGTAATTTTAGTTTATATCTCTATTCATATTGCTTAGCATTCAAAATTCATAAATTCTGTATTAGACATGAGAAGTGTTTCTGAGAGAAACCGCTAATATTTACTTTGCCCTATTGGTGGTTCCAAAACTAAATGTTCTCTGAAATAAAATAAATTCATACTTTTATTCCAGTATTTCGATTACTTCCCTTTATTCCATGTCAAGTATAAATTTAACATGTACTGAGCAGGCATGACTGCACAAGTAGAGAAGAGCTAGCTTTGCATTCGAGCACTTCGAGTCCTGTCCTGCTGCACGACACACTGTGCGATTTCTATTATAGCACCGAGCCGACTAATGACCGAACTCTGTAGAGAAGTGTTTGTATAAAGGTCCGTGGAATGTGTGTGTGCGTGTGTGTGTGTGTGTGTGTGTGTGTGTGTGTGTGTGTGTGTGTTTTGGGCGCAGGCGTGGTTGTGTAGTAAGAAGTTTTATTTCTCAACCACATTATTCCAAGTTCAGTCTCGCTACGTAGCACCCAAGAAGTGGATTTGGTAGAGGGAAACTGAAAGGAGCCCGTTCTAAATATATCTATGTGCAACCGGTCTTGATGTGTTTACGTGCGCATAAACTAGCAATTCGACAATAAGAAACCGATAAAATAAGTACCAGGCTTGAAATAAAAATAAGTGCTGGGGTCGATTCGTTCGACTAAAATTTTTCAAGATTGTGCCCCAGTATGGCAACAGTCTCATGACTGAAACAAGGAAAATATACAAGATATACTTTAATCTCAATGCTGAAAAATAGGACATGTTGTGGCAATGAATATTGCCTGAAAACAGTTACCCCTTTTAAAAAGTATAAAAATAGTCCATTGGATCAATTCCCTGAAGATTCTAGACTTGTAGACGCACAATACACTGAGCCCTGTATTTTTCTTTATTACTTTTTTTTTTTTCTTTTACAAAACTCGTAGAATTCGGTACGAAATGTGACTCAGTGGTTTCTTTTGGCTCTTTACCGAATTTGACAGCGTGCCGCCTAATTTTCCAATTAATATTGATTTTTCATATTGAGGCAACAAATTAGAAGTCCGAGGAAGTATCAGGTTGAGTAAAAATTAAGTAACGTTTTGAACCATGAAGAATTTGTACCACATTTTTGCAAAGTTTTGAATTCTTTTAAACATTTTTTTGCAATTGTCTGATAATACAGACAAATTAAAATTGATATTTTATTCACCGTTGTTACAATCATCTGAAATGATATTCGAGCTATTTCGCTATTCAACTTCAAAAACGATGTAAGGCAGCTGAAACGGCTCACGATATCAACGAAACGTCTGGTGAGGAAATGACCAGTGAGTGGTTAGCTCGAAATTGATTTAAACGATTTCACAGTGGAGACCTGAGCCTTGAACATCGTGAGCATAGTGGACTGCCATTTAACATCGATAACGGTCAATTAAAGACCTTCATTGAGAAAGATCCACGTAAAACTACTCAACAACTGCCAAAACAACTTCAAGTTAGCCAGAAAACTGCCTGCAACTATTTGCATGCGATCGGAGAATCAAAAAAATGCTCGACAAATGGGTATCACACGATTTGAATGAAAATTAGAAAATGCGCAGATATGAAATTTGCTCGTCACTTCTTCACCGTATTGTAACTTGTGATGAAAAGTGAATTCTGTACAATAATGAAAAATTTTCTTCGCAGTGGATGTACCAAATTGAAGCACCGGAAACCTTCCCTAAACCCGAGCTCTTCCAAAAGAAGGTTATGGTGACTGTTTGGTGATGTACTGCTGGACTCATCCACTATAACTTCTTAAGACCTGGAAAATCTATTGCTGCAGAAACATATTGCCATGAAATTGCCAAAATGAAGGGAAAACTACTACTCCTCTGCCCCAGACTGATCAACAGAAGAGGACTAATCAGTCATCATGACAATGTTCGACAACACGTTTCACTAATGACGCTCCAGAAGTTCAGGGAACTTGGTTATGAAGTTCTTCCCCACACCTTTCTCCTACCGACTACCACTCTTCCAAGCACCTTGATGGTTTCCTGCGAGAGAAGGAGTTCAAAAACCAAACCTATGCTGAAAGTGCGTTGAAAGAGTTCATCAACCCCAGAACTCCAGATTTATATGTTACCGGAATAAACAAACTTGTCACTCGTTGGCAAAAATGTGTTGAATGCAATGGTACTTTGATGAATGAAATTTCCGCATTATTGAAATACGTTGCTTACTTTTTACTCAGCCTAATAGCTCAGTAGAATAAATCGATATTATTTTCTGATCATGGCTCAGTGAAACAGAAAGCTAAGCCCACAGGATGTGAACTAAGAAGTACAACGACCTAACTAAGAGTCACAAATTGGTTTGTACAGTGATCTATTTGTGTACCATTCAGCTTAATATTTTCAAGTAATTTGTAAATTTAAGAGAGCAATATATATTGTTCCAAAATACTATGGTATATAAATTAATTAATATTGCTGATTTTGCATATTATTTTACATTTAAAATACATTGTTATATTAATACCCAAAACATTCATATTTTAATTCTATGCCAAATTACAAGCCATATGTAAATATATGCGTTTAGTATATAGAATATCTGATATTTCTTTGCTGGAAATCGATTCTGTAAAATACAGTCTAGCCAGAGAACTTACATGTATGTGTGTGTATGTATATACATATATGAGGTGATATGTATATATCGGTACTAAAACCGGTACTAAAATGTTCTTCATGATAACATTATTTTATCATTTTCTACCTTATCTTATATAAAACAATTTCTCACCGAACAACCACACAGATGATTTGTTTATTGTGATCAAATGTCTGTGTAGATATAAACTCACTCCCTCCATCAGATCAACATTACCTGTACAAGTGCAGCGGGTGGCAGATGTCAGATGCTGAAATGACCGCAACGCCCGGTATGGAAATCGAACCCACAATCTCTCAATCGTGAGTGCAATACTTTAACTACTAAGCTATGCACCTTCAAACACACACACACACGCACACACACACACACACACACACACACACACACACACACACACACACATACATATATATATATATATATATATATATATATATACATACACATACACAGTCACACACACAAACACAGCGATAAAGTATCTAAATGTATATCGATCCGCATAAGTTACCTCCCTTATTCCATTTTAATGATGAATATGTAAATTTCAACTGCCAAGTATGTTTGTAACATTTTGCAACTTCAGAAATTGTTTCCTCCACTATCTAGCAGGTTTTGTATTGGATATATTTAGTTAATGATGTCAAGTAACACCGAAACGTGTCTGTAGCTCTAATTGTTTGCTTCAAAAAAGATTGAATTTTCCCACCAACATGAAAACTCTTTTCTATTAAACTAATTTCTGAAGATTATCTCTCCTTTCATTTGAAGACGCATAATTGCCGATACGTTTTCGTTTTCTTCCTCAATCTAAGAAGCTAATTACATTTCATTAGGAAATATTTGTGCACATCTTTCAATACATTGTATTATTTATCAATCTTTACATGTAAATATGGGATTTTGTGTACATATGTTCTGTGTATCTCTGTGTCTAAATTAGAAATAGCTTTTCTTTCAAACATGGGAAACACATGAATATGTTTGAGTTTAGTCGTTTTATTAGGGAGTTGTCATATTTTCTTATTCTTTTATACGTAGTAATAATTAATTATTCCTGAATACAATAACGTTTCAAGATATTCTCGGATTCATCAGTTAGATGAAATGAAAGTAGCATTGACGAATTGTTAATAAACACTGCAGTTGTTTGCAAAGTACCACAGGAATTTTATTACACAGATACAATCTTCAATGCCAAATTTAAAATTGATCAAAGGTTAACTTCTGGTAGATTTTTATGGTTTAACGATAATGTGTAATAAATGTGTATTGATTTTTTATTTCTATTTGGCTATTAATAACGTTCCAAAGTTCGCCTTGATTTTTCTATTCTTAAAAGGACAGTAGTGCTGTCAACAGGGGTATTTTCTGTGATAATTTTATTTCTTTTTGTGTAGTATAATGCGCTGCGATAGTTCTTAGTTGGAAACCCGGGTTCAACGAATGAAGTAGTATCGCATTTGCATGCTCGAGATACCAGCTTTAGATAATTCTTTTATGTTTAAAACATGCATCTGTGTGTGTGTGTGTGTGTGTGTGTGTGTGTGTGATTTAAAATTTGAAAGTGAATGCAAGCGCAAATAATTTATCTAGATATTCACTTTCTGGTTCAGTAAACTATTAGTACTTAACCTTTTCATCTACACTTCAAATTATGAACGTATATTGTTTGTTAACTCTTAAATTTGTCTTCAAAATAATTAATCTACCTTTCCAACTTCTTGCCCATCTCCTGCCTGTCGCTGTTTATACCGAGTTCTGTAGAAAGCATGTGATACAAGAAATAAAAAGATATTCCAGTTTTGTATGAACATCTTTAACAAAATCTATGAGGGCTAGAGACATCTATGGCAGGGTTTTGAATGTCTTTTTCTTATTTTAGATATGTATTTGCAGTCTAGCAGCTAAGGAAATTGTTAAACTCGGCGTAGAGAAATAATTAATCAAAAGCGAATGGTTACATACATGCATGATTGTGTGCGTGTGTGTGTGTGTGTGTGTGTGTGTGTGTGTGTCTGTCTGTCTGTGTCTGTGGGCGCACGCGTTTGTTGGTGTGTGTGTATTTGTGTGTATGTATGTGTGTATGTGTGTACACCTACATACACATTCATTCTTTCTACTACAAACACAACGCCTAAAATCTTGGGGCAAGGGAAGTTGATCGAATTGACCTTAAGTATTCAACCGGTACTTATTTTATCAACCACAAGAGGATGAAAGGCAAAATTGACTTCGGGAGGATTTGAAATAGGCAGGTAAAGCTGGAAGAAATGACGTTAAGTATTTAGTCCGGCGTACTAACGATTCTGCCATCTGGCCGCCTTGTGTAAACGTACACACACACACACACACACACACACACACACACACGCACACACACAGAGAAAGAGAGAATGAGAGAGATTATAGTGAGTAAAAGCGAAAGAGTGAGATAGCCAATGTACATTATATAGACTTAGCCTACTTATGATAGAATGTTTACTCAAGTTATATTGGGAAAAAAGAAAAACACTGAAGATTTCCGATTACGATATAGCTTCGATATACGATGAAACTTTTCCTGATATCACATGCTTTGTGAGAAACAGAAAACTTCATAACTCCTATCCTTTTTTCAATCATCCTTTAAGCTTGATATTATCATACAACAAATATTGATTTCTAACATAGGCACATGACCATACAGTTGAGGAAAGAGGAGAATTGGATAATATTGATGACAGTTCTTAACTGGTCTTTACTGTATTGACCACATAAAATTTTATGTAAAGTAGACATCGGTAATAAGAAAGCTAAAAACACGAAAACATGGCAAAGTATTTGCCCTGGTGAAATGCCGGTTTTACCATCCTCCGACCTGAAGATTGACAAAATATTTGATACATTGGAGAAGGAATCTGTTTAAATTTAAGGAATTACAATTTATAAACGTGAGCTTAAAGCAGATGCGATAAGGTTAGTATGAGGGAATGCGAGAAGATCGATATCACAAATAAACAACCTTCATCCCTCAAATGGGAAAAGAGTTTTCTCAAAAGTGCACTTCACGCCGCCAGCGTTGTGGTCGGCATATCTTCAGCTACAATAGGATACCTGGAAAGTTCCTAACTGTTTAATATCATTCATTACAAATAATTAATAGGCACTCTTGTTCAGTCAATATGGCATAGAATTCATAGCAAATACTAAACAGTTTAGAAGTAACATTGTTAGATTATGCTTCCAACATGCTCATGTCATAAAGTTACATCTCATGAAGAATATGTAAAACAAATATACATACATACATACATACACACACACACATATATATATATATATATATATATATATATATATATATATATATATATATATATATATAACCTTAATGTTACTTTATCGTCAAAGCTGAAGAATTTCTCAACTAATTTCGTTTTCACTTGTCAGGATTTTTTTTATTTTAGAAGGACGTATCAAGCATTTTGTCATTCTTAGGAGTATCAAATCTCCTTCAGATATTGTCTCAAAAAGAATAACGTAAATTAAAAGTAATAATTCCATGAACTATGGACAGAACACATTAAAGTGGCTTTCCAAAACCTATTACTAAACTAGTATGAAACTGTCGAATGTGCCTAAATACACTACTTCCTACGTCAGGAAGTTAGAAATATTTTTATCCTAAAATTGTTTTCAATTTCTCATGCAGACAAAACGCATATTTCTTTCGTTCTCATGAATGGTTTTATGGTGTAATATATTTTTTACCTTTGGTTGAAGGAAAAGAAGTCTGTCGTGGATGTATATATGTATACATGTATATGTGTATATATATATATATATATATACAACAGACGAGGACAGGTGGTGTAAACAACAAAGGGATGTATTAGTTTAACGCTCGGGAATACAGAAAGTATTTAACGTTTCGAGCTACACTCTTCAACAGAAAGAATACGGAGAAAACAAGGAGAAAAACACGGAGAAAAAAAATTGAATGGTTTGGTCAGCGATCTATCATGGCGTCGCGATATCCAGTTAGACGATACAAGGACGAGTCATTCGGAGTTTTCTTTCCTCAGTCGAGTTCCAGATTATCTTTGCAATTTCGGCTGGTTATACTCATGATTGTTCCAATCTGGCCAGCCCCAAGAAAAAACTAAGCGAAGACCATTAGATTCCTTGGAAGAAAGCAGCGAATGTATACGAAAACAAGGACGGAAAAAAACAGAGAATGTTACACAAATACAAATAACAGGACATAACAACAGGTGTCTTTCTACTAAGGACGAATGAAATTAAGCTGGCGTGTGTGGAAATAAAGCTTTACGGCAGGGATACAAGATTTCACATGCACAGGGAGGAATATAGATGTTGCATGGACGACGGCCGATCCAAGAAACAAAGATCAGGCTTGGCCGAACATCTGTCACGTGGGGAGAGAAGAGAGAGAGGTAGAGGCAGAGGGACAGAAGAATTAAGGAGGGGCGAGACAAATTGGCAAGGACACAATGAAGTGAAAAGAGGAGGGAAAGTGAGCAAGAAGAGAAGGCATGGAAAAGTGAGAGATGGGGAACGAAAGAACGAACAGTGGATTGAACGAATAAGCGTGAAAGGGCTGAGAGAAAGAAAGAATAGAGTCGTACAAAATTTAAGTAAATATATACTTACATATAAGAGACCAAACTTTACGTACGCCGACATATATATATGTGTGTGTGTGTGTGTGTGTGTGTGTGTGTGTGTGTGTGTGTGTGTGTTGTCTTTGTGTCTGTTGTCCTCCACCACCGTTTCAGAACCGGTGTTGGTGTGTAAAAGTTGAAAGTTAATGGAATGAATATATATATATATCTTTTATCATTTATTTGTTTTAGTTATTAGAGTGCGAGCATGATGTCGCACCGCCTTGAAGCATTTTGTAGTAGCTATTCCCACTACGTATTATTATTTTAAAGCCTAGTACTTATTCCATCCTGACGATGAGTATTCAAATATTCAGTCAACTAAAGTTGTGATCATTATGTTAGCGTATAAGTCGGTGAGCATTTTGCAGGCCTGTCTACTCTCAATGAAATCTTCGAGTGAAATCTGCTGGCCGAGGTTGGACTTTGAAATTACAAGTATAATCCATCCAACGAGCTTCTACACAGTTTATGCCAGTCCAATTTCATTGAAAAAATATGGATTAATCGGATGCTATAGACATTAAAACTTGCCCAAGGTGGCATACGGTGGAAACAAAACTATGACTAGCCGATTGGGAAGCGCGTATTTCCCAACCCCCTCAGTCATAATGTGCCTATGTCTGTCTGTCTGTTTGTCGGTGTATGTGTGTAGGTAGGCGCGAAAGCGTGTGTGGATGGATGGATGGAAAATTTCAAGCTATCGTGGTACAGCCATTCCTCAACCAAAACAGAAATGATCTAGGTGGATTGCACTTCGACGGTGATATTCAATATAAGTAAAGTATCGCTTCATGTACACATTAGCATCATAGCAAATAAGTCTGGTAAGATGGATTCTGTGATCATTTAGTACAAGAGATTAGGAAACGACGCTGCTTTTGCAGAACATTTGTCCCCTGTCACTATGGTCACCTAAGCAAATCTAGAAAGAGCCCACTGATGTTACAGTGACAAGTTTGCTTCAATGCAACAGATGAGACACTGAAAGCTCTGTTCCTCGGAATGAAAACTGGAATGCTATACAGTAATATAGACATGGAAAATCCTTGAGGAGGATAACGCCAGACTTCGTTATGAGTGACTCTATCAATACCCGAACTATACCAATCACCACAGATTTTTTAAATATTGTCGAAGAACTTGAGAAATCTATATGGAGAGAAATCTATGTATTCAAGAAGTACTTAGATACTTTAATATCAGTGAGGCCAGATAAGCTGATGTCACAGCATGAAAAGCAAGGGATGGAAGTGGAATCTTAATTGATAGGAAACGGTACCAATTGTACAGGTGGTGCACCCGCTTGTGTGTAGCGCTGAGTCTACAACTAATAAAAGAATAAACAAACTATATATGCGTGCGTATGTATGTGCGTGTGTGCGTGTATGTATGTGTGTGTGTCTGTGTGTGTATGCGTCTGTCAGAGCGTGAATATACACAGAGGATTCTGTCTAGTTTCCATTTATGAGATTGGTCAACTCGAAGCTATACGTGACATTTAACCAACGCACGCACTCAGTAAAATCGAATCCAAAGTGGTTGCAAAGCTAATTTTCTTTTTTGTGCACATTATTTTCATAAGTACTTTTACGAGAGAGAGAGAGAGAGAGAGAGAGAGAGAGAGAGAGAGAGAGAGAGAGAGACAGACAGATATACAGACAGTGTGTGTGTGTGTGTGTGTGTGTGTGTGTGTGTGTGTGCGTGGGTGCGCTGAAACTCTTTTCATTTAAAATGATATCGATATATTAGATGGAAATATATGCATCAAATGTTTACGTGGAGAATATATTTTCTTTTATCTTATCACATTGTCTGATCCATATATGAAGAGAATAGAAAGCAAATAGTAGTGGAGTTAATATACGAATACAATAGCTTTAAACTTGATGAATGAGCTGGAAGTATCATCAAGCATTATATAAAGTGTTATATCAATGTATAATATAATAATATCCTGCCTCAAATGGAAAATACTAAATTAACATTACCATATTTTTCATGATTTAGAAAGCGGCGTAAAGTGAAGGATAATCTGCCCGTGATCTAAATACGTGACCTGTTTTTGATTCTGCTTCAAACCATTTTCTTTCACCCACGTCCCAATAGACAATCTCATTCAACTTTTGTTTATGAATTTGATATTTTACCGTGTGTTATTTTTTTTAAACCCATTATTTCTGATAGCTGTCACAGCAATGAGCTAAAGTGAGTGCACATTATGTATTCAACTGCAGCCTGATGCAAGTTC
>NC_142931.1:67729230-67769082 GCF_046866305.1 Octopus bimaculoides | reverse complement strand
TATATATACTATATATATATATATATATATATATACATATATATATATATATATATATATATATATATATACATATATATATATATATATATATATATATATATATATACATATATATATATATATATATATATATATATACATATATATATATATATATATATACATATATATATATATATATATACATATATATATATATATATATATATATATACATATATATATATATATATATATATATATATATATATATATATATATATATATACATATATATATATATATATATATATATATATACATATATATATACATATATATATATATATATATATATACATATATATATATATATATATATATACATATACATATATATATATATATATATATACATATACATATATATATATATATATATATATATATATACATATATATATATATATATATATATATATATATATATATATATATATATATATATATATATATATATATATCGGATAATGGCATCCGATAACAGCACCGTGAATAAAATGCTAGAAGTACGAAGATTAAGCGACAGAACAGAATAATCGATTGTTTGACAGAGATGTAATAACATTATAAATGAAAAAGGTTAGATGAAGAAAAATAGGATACACAAATTTGTAGACGGCCTTCAGTTTGATACGAGATACTTTTGTATCAATCTTCTTGACAGACCGGAATATTTGCAACAGTGAAGAAGGGACACGCCCATATCTGTATGTGCCGCTAGAAAAGACGATAATTTAACAGATATTAAAAATTTCATATGGAAGCCGTTGTGATACACGTTCGCAAAACATTTCAAGTGTAACAGGATTTGCTGTTTGTCCTGATTCCGTATACAAGTGCCAAAATGGTTGGTTGTGGTCGTTATTTCATAAAAAAGGAAAACACATTTGGAAATTTTGAAACGTGTGGAGTTCCTGTTCAACTGACGTTTTGAGCTAAGCGATTCGTCTATTTATCTTGTCTCAATATAGGAATACTATATCAGACAGAAAGGCGATTTCTATACAATGATAGCGTTGGCGTGATATCTTTATATACTTTCAAGAGATATATGATCTTTCTTTCTTCAAATTCTTACTGTTGTAATTTTTAACCTTAAGTAAACTAACCATTGTATTGATATTATGTAAGAGTATAATATAATCCACTTAGCATCGACAAGTCATAACTTCACTTAATCATGGTGAAAATGGTAACTATTAAATAATAATAATAATAATAATAATAATAATAATAACTACAATAATAATGATAATAATAACAACAACAAAAACAATAATAATAATAATAATAATAATAATAATAATAATAATAACTACAATAATAATGATAATAATAACAACAAAAACAATAATAATAATAATAATAATAATAATAATAATAATAATAATAATAATTCTTTGGATGAAAGATACCACTAGACAATCTAGAAAATATATAAAATTATAAATGCACTAACACCTTGTGTATTATAAGCTTGGTTATTTTCATATCACTTGAACTCAAGCTGTCTTGTAGCAATGATAAATTCAAATGACATGGAAAGCCATTGAGATAATCAACCATTCTTTGATAGATACTTGATTTCTATTAATTAGATTAGAACTTCAGAATGTTATAAAATAATACGTTGTTGATTCAAGCTATACCGTCAGTATTAGCATGCTATGATGCACAGTACTTTCTAATATTTTGCATTTTGGCTGTTATTTTAATCTGTAAATATATTACTGTTATCCTTCATTTATTTGGACTAGTGTGTGTTATTTATTTTTATATTCAAAAGATTTAAATATTGATAAGAGTTTTATCAAAAGCATATAGATTTGTTTCATAATATGGCTGTAGGAACAAACGTCTTATTTACATTAATTTGGTTTCAAAATTTTATGTACGTGAGTTTGTTCGAAGCCATGTGCTAAACGTTAACTCATATAAATCACTGATGCGTCACATATTCGCTTATAGCTATTGATCACCAGCATCAGACTAGTTTCCTGAACTGAATTACTCTGATATTATGTATATGTGCGTTAGAAATGAGTGTTGAAAAAGAAATTCAATAAGAATAGGAGTGGTAACTTAAAACGTCATCCAAACACATATCTCAGCAGTGTTACCTGTTGCTCCGTTAAATAAACTCTCACTTGCGAAATTAACATATAAACGGCTACGAATTCTACACTCACGTGTATCCTGAACATAATGATCAAGCTGTATGAATATGAAAACAACAGGTACAATCTAGACAAACACAACTCCAGAGAGGACTGGTTCTTTATATATCGACCCGGGAGTATCAACGGTAATGTTGACCTCGGCGGGATTTGACTTCAGAATGCAGAGTCGGAATGAATACCATAAGTTTCGATGCTCTAACGATTCTGACAATTCGCAGCCTCTACTAAAATTGGTAGCCTTTACTAGATTTGGGACTACGAAAGGATTGGTAGTATACAATTAATCATTTGCATTCCACCATGTAGCTTAAGTTAATATTCATTGTATATTGTTTAGTCTTCTAGAGAAGATACTGAACTGCTTCCAGCAAAAGAACGCAACATTTATAAGCTGTGAATTCTTAAATATACTCATTCTCCTCAGTTGTATACAATGGCTTTTGAAGTCTTAAGTAAACGTAGTCAAGTAAAAAAAAGTTACATAAAAAATTGCACATCGTTTCTGAAAGAGTTCAGTGGAAAATTTCAAAATGTTACCAAGAAAGGAGAGCTATATATTGTTTCAAAAAACAAAGATTGGCACAAGACCAGTAATTTCGGAGAAGCGGTTAATTCGTTTTCATCGACCCCAGTACTCTACTGGTGCTTCGACCCAGGCGTCATTTGAACTCAGAACATTAAGTCGGAAGAAATGCCTCAGAGCATTTTTTTCAGCGCAGTAACAGTTCTGCCATCGAACTACCTTTGAAGCGATACATATTAGCACAAAAAGATGGTGCACGTTGCCTATCCAAAGGTCCTGTCCTCAGCAACAGTGCTAATAGTAAATACATGTTGAGCAAAATGAAAACAAAACGCTCGGATTAGGAAACGAAAACAATTTGCAGAGCAATATTTTACTCTCTGCACAATATAGAACATTACTTGTGTGTTATATACAGCTTTACACTTATATTTTTTTTTATTATATTTTCATATTACAGTTTTATACCGAAATATGCAATAGCTACATAAAATGGCAGAACAGCAGAAGCATTTTCTTACATCCCTATGAAAGAATTGCCAAAAAGAATTTCAAAACAATTTTGTCTTCGTATTTATCGATTGATCTGAGACTCACATCGCTTCCGTTCTGATATCTAATTTTAATGCAAATATTATTAATTACATGCAGATTTCACTATTTACAATTTGCAATCATATTTAATGGCCGCAGTTTTAGATGAGCAATTAGTTGGCCTGTTTTTACTGTTGAATTAACGAGTGGTATTTATGCATTGATATTTGCATAAACTTCTACTTTTCATTCAATAAAAGATCTTAAGACATTTTTGTAAATTTTTGAACTAGCTACCTTTATGTTTTAAACTTATCTCGGAAAATATTGTCTCTAGCAATGTGAAAAAGAATAATTACTGTGCGAGTATGCAGCTCGTAAATAATGTTAAACTAGCCATGATCGTTTCATTTTCATGACGATTACTGGAAAATCTTCCTTCAGTTAATATACTTGAGTGGAAACTGTCAAAATTTCACCTTTTATATATGTTCTTATTTCTATTCTGATACTTAAATTTATAGGTTTATGTAGCACTGTTCAAATATGGTAAAAAGTTTGATTATGACTGCGAGATCGTTACATAGTTAAGATTATATAATGCTTTACGCTCGGACTTGTTACCTTATGTTAAATCTCGATTATGGCTTCAATTTCGTTTCATCAATAAGGGTATTAAGACTATAACATTTGAATATATGATGTGACACGTAGAATAATTTTAGAGACAATTTAAAAGTAACAGATTTCGTTGAATAATATCACGCTAGTTGGTAAAATTATTACACGACGGTATTACTGCAGTGTTATTTCTTCCAGACACATGGAGATGATTAGTCGATTAGTTAAACTGCATTTCTTTTACGTCTTCACAAAGTGAAGATGTATAAATGTATGCCAACTGTTATTCAAAATATGAAATGCATTTTGTTTTCTTTATTTTACGTTGCTGAAATTTACTCAGTCGGTACCAGCCGACAATTTCCCCTCCCCCCAGTTGTCACTGGTCAAGGAGTGGAGAGATGAGAGGGTATCTATGCCTGGTTGCGACCACAAAGACTCAATTAGCGAACGTTTGGTACAATCTGTTATATCAGTTGTTCGCAAGTCACTATAAGGCTTATGCTTTTACTTTATAACTCAACGCAGTCAGATTGTTAGGTAAAAGAGTGATATTCGCTCCTCAGTTTTACTATTCCTGAAGGAAAATGGTGCACATATAAGATTGAAAGACTTAACTTTGATGTAAATTAACCAATAATAAATCGTCTGTGGATAAGGCGGTGAACTGGCAGACTCGATAGCATGCCGAGCAAAATGCTTAGCGGCATTTCGTCCGTCTTTACGCTCTGAGTTCAAATTCCGCCGAGGTTGATTTTGCCTTTCATCATTTCAGGGTTGATAAAATGAGTACCAGTTGATCACTAGGGTCGATGTAACCGACTTAACCCCTTACCCGAACTTACTGGCCTTGTGCAGAAATGTCACCTAATCTTTGTGGTTTTTCATTACGTATTAACAAGAATATGCATAATATTTTGTTCCTATCAAGTTATGGAAATTTATACTGTAAACTGTCTTTGCATATTTCTGTATATAATAGGAAATATATGATTTACAATACTCACTCGAAGCGAAGGAATGTTTTACGAGCAGCAATGCTGTTTAGTTCCAGGTAGAAACTTAGTGATTCATATTTTTATTATTAGTTAAGAAATACAATTTTATAACTTAATCCATAAAACAAGTATGACACCACTGTATGTATTTATCAAAACATTCAATATATGATGTAAAAAATGTTAAGTCACTACATAGCAGTATGTTGAAAAATATTAAATAAACTAGCCTATCAAGACAATGAATTTATTTAGCAGATAATCATATGCTGCCTTGTTTCAAATCTCTAAAAAGAGAACATATGCATTACAAACAATTAGAGGCAAGGATGATAGTGGAGGTGAATGATAGCGAAGATTAAATAGAATTAGCTACTTAATTTCTAATCATACAAATTATATCCAAGTATTTCGAGTAGAGACATAGCATAAACAATGGCAACCGTCATACAACTAATGCAACAAATCCAAAACGAGAGTAACCATAGACCAATCAGCAGTCAAGACTATTGATCGTATTATGGCGCTATTTGTAACTCTAAATGAAGCAAATATGTTGTTTTGTTAAATATACAATTTTCTTTCTGAATGTACTAAACGAAAAGACAGGCAAAGCAAGAAAATAAACAGATAAAAAGAAATATAAAATACAATTTAGTCGATGGAAACTCTGGTAAGTTTTATAGCTAGTTAGTTTGCTCAATTACGCGTCTATAGACTTTATTTGACTAGATGGAATTATTGCTTCATCCGTCATCAGTTGATACATTGCTTCGAGCAAATTTAGTGACAAATACTAGCTTACACCAATCACGTTGGCTACAAAATTACAAGGTATGAATCAGATACGTCCACCTGTCAGAAAAGGCGTCAAAATAACAGGATTTTTCTAGTAAGTGAATGTCGCCCTGAAACTGAAGCAATCACTTCGCTGACTACAATTGTTTTGTCCTCAATAAATATTCCCAAACGTAACAGATGATTATATGTTCACTTGTCGCAATTGCTAGCGATCAGTTGAATATATGGTTTTTAAATACTTATCGGAAACTACCGAATAAATCAATGTATTTTATCTTCAGGCATGCATAAACTTAATTTTTATTGATTTATTTTTACATTTCTGCTGTTTTTTTTTATTCATAATTTTATATTTTCCATTACTGCGTAGGAAAACAGAAAACGTCGGTGATTTTTATTTACTTATAAATTTCTAATAATATATTACTCGTAATCAGCTTCTAGTTCGTGGTAAGAATTTAATTAAAAATCAGAAAGTGAATCGAATATATATATCGATACTGAAGCTTTTAAATATTTGCCTTCATGTATTATATTAACAACCCATTACATTACGAGTAGTAACACTTCTTTACCGTATGCCCCGTATACACATACATCTAAAAATAAGTAAATACATATATGCTTACAGAATCACCGACGCGCACACACTACTATGGCGTGAGTTTATTTGTGTGTAGAATAGTGAATGACACAGCAATCTTGTATCATTAGAAATAGTTTACTTATTTAATAACATACAGTTTTAACCTTACAATGAAAATTAAATTATTTAAACTATAAATTTTAATTTGTTGTGAGCAGAAATAGTGGGGTCGCTGCGACTAGTTTCACGTCTTACTTATCATTTATATATTCGAAAAAGCATACCAATCCTCGGTCCATTGGGACACGTGAAATTTGTAGGTATTTAGTCGATGGAAACTATGATTTAGCTTTGCTGCACAGAAACTATGATTTAGCTTAGCTGCCCAGTCTGATATGCATAACTGAGCATGTCGATTAATTTAACATACAGAGAATATCATATCTATTGACCTCGCTTACTGTAAAGGCTTTCAGAAATTAACTCGGTACTTAAAATCTGTCCAATGTTTCTTATGAGGTGCTTTCATTACACAAGTTCATTACGCAGCATGCTTTTCATGATCCTGATAATTCATCCATATAAGATATCCGGCTCTACTGTAGTATTGCCTCTATGATCAACGCTTTGGATACATCAAAATCGCAGTTTCTGGAACCCGCGTGAATCCGCAGCTATACAGAATATATCTTAAAAATCTCTCATGAAGGACAAGGAGAGCGTTCACTTGGTCGTTGCAAAGGGCCCCTGTCTCACCAGATGAAAGACAGGATGTCAATGCGCGAACACAATAAGCAACTACTTAATTCAATTTCGTGTTGCAATGCTGCATCCTGACGCAACACTCAAGATTCCTGAGCAAGTCAGATATTTTCTGAAGTCACAGATATCTCTAGAGATTCAAAGATCAAGAAAAGCTAAGTATGCAACCTTCGTAGTCAAATTTGACAACTACTTAGTGTTCTCTTCCTTCAAATAACACAGGTATGTATGTGTGAGTGTTTGTATGTATATTTTACTTATTTTCTTTTATTAGTATTCCTACTGGAATAAGTGAGTTAGTTTCAAACAAAGAAATAACAGCCTTATCACTGGTGTTTGGATAATGACAACGATATTTGTTACATATCAATCTTTAAGAAAGTCTTGCTTATTTTTATTTTTCAGCCTGGTGGTTGTTTCTGTAAGGTTTTTGGTAACTGCTCTATTTATTTGCTTCAAAGTCCTAGCTTACCCAGATTGTGGCTCAAGTATCTACTAATGTAATCGAGTGCACCAACGATTACTGCCATAAATGCAAATTTATAATGTAGGTGTAGGGGTTGCAGATCTCGAAGCAGTTGCCCACATTCTCTTTTTAGTTGATTTTTAGAAGAGATGTTCATTCCAATCTAAATACCTATATCAGGTATGTTATGTTTGCACTTAGTCCTTGTACTGACATATATGTAAAAATTTATCCCAGGGCAGTCTTTTCTGCAAATAGCATTGTATATTGTTTTAGCAACAAAATCATATCTCATTAGGAGGTAGTACTCCATGACATTTTTGGACAACTGTCAGTTGCATGTTTAACGTCCTCCTTGAAAGAGTGACATAATCGACACATGATGTTAACTCTTGGCACTTTAAGTGCTTTACTGTCATGCCCGTTTGTTCATGAAATATTTTGTAGTTATCACCTGCTGTTGGATTTCAAAAGTATAGCCTTCAAGATGTGATGCGATGCAGTGGCCATGATTTCAAGAGAT
The DNA here is from genome assembly GCF_046866305.1 of Octopus bimaculoides. Lineage (NCBI taxonomy): Eukaryota > Metazoa > Mollusca > Cephalopoda > Octopoda > Octopodidae > Octopus > Octopus bimaculoides. The sequence continues at coordinate 67,761,043 of NC_142931.1, read as the reverse complement.
GCTACATTTCATGTTAATTTCTTTTCTTTTTGTAATTTATGGGAAATCTACCCATGCATAACATTTATGAAATATGTAGAGTGTTTCTTTTCCAAGTTTTTCCTGAGATATGCAAGACCTGCTCTTCTGTCTGCATATGAAATGTCTTCGAGAAGTTAGTGCTTGTAAAGGAGTTCCCTACCGACCCGCATTCGTTTTCTCGAAAGTTGTCTGCACTGGGATGAAGCTAGTCTCTCCCTATTTTCTTCTGAGAGAGAATTGGTCGGTATCGCTGTTTCTGTGGAATTGAGCAGAAAGTTGTACTATTCATGAATGTATGTAGAAAGGCAGAAAGATGAAAAAAAAAGAAGAAAATCTAGAAAGACTAGTAATTATTTTATCGACAAAAATTGCATTTATTGCTAAAGTGGAAGAATGCCGTTGGAAGACATTTCCTTGTGATTGAAACAGTCCTTCACAGGAGAGCAAAATAAGGAATATTTTCGTTTTTTTTTTTTGTCCCTGAGAGATGACAAGAGGAAAAGTGACACAGAATGGCAGATAAGTTAATGTAAATTATTTGGAGAGAAGATATCGCAGAGAGTGAGAATGTGTGTGTGAGAGAGAGAGAGAGAGAGGGGGAGGGATGGAGAGAGGGGAGGGAAAGAATGAGAGGGAGAGAAATATATGAGTGAGAGAAATTTAAGACCTGGTATAGTTTAGTATCCATATTTTCATAAACTAAAGACTAAGAAAATACTTTTCGATTTCTGGAGGTCTTTGTATGAAAGGTTCCGACCTTCTGAGCTCTTTTCCAAATACATACAAAATTTAGGAATTTGACATTTCACTTTTACATACAAATTTTGCCGACTAAGATTATGATTAGCGTTCGGGGATCCGAACGTTTTACTTGTTATTTATCAAAGTTCAGTGTGCTATTATATCTTTGCTCCTCAAATTTAAGTCTAACCTAAATTTGTTTCATTTTCTTTCTATACAATAGGCAACTCGTACTCCGGATACTTCACACATCATGTCTAAAAAAATCCTCGCTTTTACAGGTGCACGTACGTTCCCAGACGCTGTTTCCACCATACTATCTTCTAATATAGGTTTCAGTAAAAGATAATCGTTTGCGCTACCGTACCACTTCATAGACTATCTTCCCAACGTCACTCGAATCCATTTCCAAATGACTTAGGTACGGCATCATACGTTCTATATATGTCAATTGTAACTAACTGAAACGTGAACTGCGTCACTTCCGTTCCCTTCTCTTTATTGTCTGCTCCTCTACTTTTAGTCCATAACACCTTATACCTCACCAGAGGGGGGGATTATTTCTATGACAGTTTGAACACCCTAAATCAATGCGTTTAAACCAGGACAAGCTAATGAAACAATGAATTTAATAACTCAAATCCGCGAGAGATATGGCAAAAACGGCTCTCATATAAGGATTTGCATGCTTCTTTAATATTTTCATATGAATTCGATTTTAGATTCTACTAAGGTCCTTCCAAAGCGGCATTCGTTCCAAGAATGTCAATTTTAATAAATGTCTGAACCACCCTTGTCAATTACTTAGCCTCATTTTTAATGGAACAAATACCATTCCAAATTCAGCTCAAGAGTAGTTTTATTACCTCAAGAACGTTCAGTTTGCTTTACATCTGTTTAAATTTTACATTGTTATTGAAAGGAATTTATAAGATTTTACTGGAATCCTTGTTATAGAAAGCAGAAACTATATATCACATCTCTCTGTGGAAGTGGTGGGGGTCGAGTGTTTTCGATCGAATAAGATCAAACACTTACGATGTCAGAAAGACGAATATGCATTTATCAAATGTAGCAGCAGAAATGCCGCACTCTGGGAGTATTTTTCTGTGCTAATGTACACCCAAAAACACGCGCGCACGCACTCACACACAAACACACACACACACACACACATATATATATATAGATAGATAGATAGATAGATAGATAGATAGATAGATAGATAGATAAATAGATAGATAGACGTACATACACACACATACACACACATGTATATAATTAAACTAGCACATATAAATATATCAAGTATATAACACACATACAGGTATGTATATGTGTGTGTGTGTAAGTATATATGTGCAGCGATGTTGAATCAGTTTGTATATGTCCAGTCTACAACAGCACGAACTCCGCAACATATTCTCTCCATCAACTACAGTTTGATGTGGAAGCCGTGAATTTCAGCTTGAGATCATAATGCTGAGCCAAATCTGTCACACTAGCTTGGCAGAAAAGTGCAGATTTTTTTTTTTTTACTCTTACCCAGGAATAGTCAAGTTGATTATCTCGGCCCTACTGCTCAACTGGTACTTAATTTACCGACCGCAAACGGATGAAAAGCAAAATCTGCCTCGATGGCATTTGAACTCTACCTAAGAGTGCTAACGATTCTGCCAGCTCACCGCATTGTGCGAGGTAGTATATCAGTGCATATTTCAGTATATGGACATATGTGAGTGTATGCGTGTATAAGTGTATGTATTTTTGCATATATCTCAATACGTGTGCAATTTAATAAGGGTAGAAATTGATAATAATCAATTAAAACCAGTGGTCTAGCATATTTTTAAAAAATCCGATGATTAAAATTATATTACATACAAAATTAAGAGGAATGACCAGCAAAAGTGGACTCCTATATGCTAGAAATAGATGCCAAATCACCTAACCACGAAGAATATGTTCTCAATGCATATATATATATATATATATATATATATATATAGGTGCAATATTCCCAGATAATTAAGACGTTAGGTCACGCGTTCGATCCCACCTTGTAACATCTCGGAATTGTTATTTTGTATAACCTCTTCTCAACCCAAATCTTATCAAGGAAACTAAAGAAACATAGATTGTATAGAAACATGTTGGATAGACTGCACTGGTAATTCAAAGTACAGCCTTGTCAATCATTGTGCTATGATAATTTTTAAGATTAACGTTAAAGGTAGATCTATAGAGCGCTATGTAGAAGGGTCGGTAACGTACACGCTAATTCAAAAAGTACATGTCTGTGAACGATCAACTGATAAATGAGTCATCCATCCGTAAGTTTATCTATCCATCTATCATCTAGCTGTGTCTCTCTCTCTCTCTCTCTCTCTCTCTCTCTCTCTCTCTCAATATATATATATAAGTATTAATTGTAGTGTGGAATTTATAAATACTTAATACATTGTTACGCCCGTTTCTACAGATCACATGAATTTAACATCAGAATCCGTATCCTTGGGCTGAGTACAGTATATTCCGTAGTATCTGTGGCCATCCGGTTGATTATCATCATTGCTTCATTTGATCAGGCAATTCTGCATTAGTGGATGAAACACACAAGGATCTCCTCCTGCCAGCATAATGAAATAGGAGCTTTATTTGCATACACTTAACGTCACCATAGACGAGTGTAAAATTTACATATATATATATATATATATATATATATATATATATATATATATATATATGAATGGAAGCAGAGTGTGTATATGTCTATATGTATACGTATATGCATGCATATGTTTATATATACCGTATGTTTAAAAACGCGTATTCAACATACATATAAACTTACACGTATACCACATGAATATATACTTATATATATATATATATATATATATATATAGAGAGAGAGAGAGAGAGAGAGAGAGAGAGAGACAGAGAGAGAGACAGAGAGAGAGAAAGTGGTATACATGTGTCTTTCGCAAGCAATCTTATCTATTTTACACTTTCTTATTACTTCAACGAAAATTTGTTGTGAGAGTTAGTATGATGTATGAGTATCTTTGATGAGCTGTAGTTTTTATTTTTATGCTGCAATATATCTTCTATCTGTCAGTAAAAAGGAAATATGCTCGTGGCTTTCTGCCAGGGGGGGGGGGTGAAGAGGAAATTTTTATTCAACGTATCAAAAACCGCTCCTAATGTATTTTTACTGTGCCAAAGGATATTTTCTGACGAAGCAATGATACAAAGCCTGTAGTGGGAACAACTTGCTACTCAGCATTAAAAAAGTAAAGAGACGCCTGTTGAATAGTTTCACGAATTGTATGGAAGGTTCTACAGAAAATGCATCAGTTAAGAAACAAAACGAATATGGATTATATCTAGCTTATCGAATATGACAACTATTTGCATAGAGGTGTAAAAATTAGACACAACACTACCTAAATTTTTATAGTATCCTATATGAAAAAAAATATTCATATGCACTGGGATAAATCTAAAATTTTAAAATCATTTATCTGTTTCCTATATTTTACTAAGACAACTTATTGATGAAATGGCCATTAATGTTGAAACTAACCTTATTGCTTTTCTCTAAAACTTTGTATTTTCTATGCGGTTGAAGGGACTACCATTGCAGATAATAACGCGTTATTGATTAACACATGTATTGTATTTTGATGAAAACAGTTCATTGCGCGAAGAAATGTAATTGGCTTTAAATCTGTTTATAGATACAGAAGTATTGTCAGTATTTACCGCTGTGAAATCACATTTTTTAAAACACAGCACATAACCTTGACTGATATTGTTTCATGCGCTACAGATAACGTCAATATTTAATGATAAGTTTCTAGCCCGTACATTTTTCTATTGCTTTTCATTTTACTTATTTAAAGAAGTGAGTGCCAAACGTCTCGTGTATTCATTGTGCGGTACAAAGGTGATATCTTGTTGGAAAATGTTAAAGTACAGTCTTCATTCATCATCAAGTATAATATTAAGTGTTATAATAAGATAAATTCAAAGGTGCCAAAAATGATACAATGATTCGATGCTAGTGCCAGGATAATAATGAGCAATATATAAGTTACCAACAAAAGTTTGTTGGCTCTGAAAGTGTTCATGCTTGACTCGTTTGACCAAATTATATGAATGTCGTACTGTTTCCTGAAAATAAAATCTGAGGTTGATTGCAGCCAACAGTTAAAAAGTATATAACTTGATGCAATTCAGTTGACAGGCATTGTTAAGAAATTGAGTTAAATTAATTTTCTATTTCAAGGAAACAATATAACACATACCAAGTGCAAAAATTGTATTTTGTTACTTATTGAAAAAAACCTGTACAGTTCCACCATAATAATTTTAAACGCGAATTTCATCATTTTAAAGAATTACCGTCATTGAAGAATGTCTCTGCAAAGATGACCGAAAGGTTCAACTGACGTGACAATGAACTTCAAATGTGTACGGAAAGAATATATTGAGTCAGCCCATAAATAATGCGGTTTTTAAAACTGCTTTTAGTTTTCAAAATTAAGATAAACAAAATTCTTTTTTAATCTAAATAGTACTATTCTGACCTCTTCTACAGAATTCATACTTTTTCCGTTCAAATGATTTTGAAGACTGCGGAATAAATGATAATCAGATAGAGCGAAGTCTGGTGAATATGGTGGGTGGGGCATCGTTTCTCATTCAAACTGCTCCAGCCTTTGAATGTCATCCTCACTGTATGTGGCCGAGCATTATCCTAATTGAAGAACACCTTTCGTCTTGAAACCAATGATGGTCGTTTTCCTTCTAGCGTTAACTTAAGCCACTCAAATTCCTAGCAGTAGATCTCCTTTGTTATCATTTGGTTTGGGTTTAAAAGTTCAAAGTGGACTAAACTTTTCATATCCCACCAAACAGATAACAACACCATACGTGGGTGAAGACTTTCTTTAGACCGGGGTGTCGGTGTTTCTCCTTTCGCTACCCACTGTCTTCGGCGCTTGACATTTTTATAGAGAATCAATTTCTTGTCACCAGTCTATTCGGTCCAAAATATGTTCATTCATGAAACGTCACAGCAAAGAAGAGCACACATTCACTGTCTGTGCGCGATTAGACTCGGAATGTTTGTGACGAGCCCAATGACCCAATTTGCTGACTTTTCCAGTGGCCCGTAGGTGTCGATGAATGGTTGAATGACCAAATCCAAACTTCTCTGCTAGTTCCTCAAAAGTTACGGGGTTGCAAGGCGTCCTCATCACGCTCTGCAGATCTTTCAGGACGGCGTTCGTCTTCTAGGCTGCAGTTTCCGGCTCAGAATTTCTGGAACCACCGTTTACATTGGCTTACTTATTGTACGATCCCCATATACTGAATAATTATTCCTAGCACTCTCCGTTGTGTTGTTGCCTTTACTGAACTCACAAAGCAAAATATACCGAATATGCTCCTTTGTCATTTCTATTATGGCCTAGAGAAAATAGCTGCTAAAATCGAACTGCACTCTTCAAAACTTGCACTAAGAATAAGGTTAGGTAAAATTAGTTGTAAAATACGTTAATACATTTTATGCGGTTAAAACATTATTTAATAAAAAGCTCAGTACGCTGGGTAAGGTGGGAAGATACGTCTATCATATCAAATGTTGACAGCCTACTCCCAATTTTGCCCCGAGCTTGGATGTTCATGAATCGGGGGGGGGGGGGCAAAGAAGCCTTTGTTTTGCAAAAGTCTGTGTTATCTTGGAATGTTGTATGCGCTTAAGTTCATAACATTCTTTGAAAAGTAACTTCATTGAAATTAGGTGAAGAAACTATAATAGAAAGTGTTTGTTATGGTGCATGTATACATGAATGTGCCGTGGCAATACTTAAACTCTATTCAATAAATTTAAATGAACCTGTTCGAATGAGATTAAATTATTGGAGATGGCGTTTGTACCGAGCGACATATTTTCTTTCATATTATTTGAGAGAAGTTAAATTTTGGGGATTGATAATTGTTCTAGTTCATAGTTCTACTCTGTACTCAGGTGATATATTGAGAAATAGAGATATAAAGTCATAAGTGTCTGTGCGTATTTGTGTCCACAGATATGTATATATGGCGTATTTATACTTTTTTTATGAATACATATGCATGCACGTGTGTTTCTCTACACATTGTATATTAACTTGTATACGTAAATAAATAGAATGTGTACGGAATCATGCAATATAATAAAGTATTCCACTTCTAACATAAACTAATCCAACTTCATATGAACCCAAGCAACTTGGTGTGTTATAGTGACACGGATGGTATAGAGACGTCAGAAATGTCCCTCAGATTTCTGAGTACCAATTCAATAATCTATTATCCTCGCCTTTCAAATTTTGTGGTCATGTGTCTGTATAAAAAGTGACTATGAAAGCATATTGGATTACTGTTTCCAGTCAATAAAATGCACTTTTAAATTTGTATTTGTACACAGATGCGTTTGAATTCTTATCGAATGACGCTTCGTGAAAAGGAACTGAAAACTTAATCTTTGCGAATGATTTGAACGCATGTTTAATATGTTGCAATTGTTTTGTTGCTAATACAATACTTATGCACTGCCATTTTGTGAAACTTCTTGCGAAACTTTAGTCGGATTCTATAACTTTCGAGACATTATTGACTGTTTTTCCATTCGATTTAGTGCAACAAAGAATATCAATTTTCGATCACTAAAGATTTGTAGAATCGATAATACATTGTAAAACTTTTCCACGTTGGAGATAATCATTGCTTCAGTCACCGTTAGACACAATAATCAAAATAAGTAGTAGTTTATGTTCAAAGTCTTTGAAGGTTACACTAAATAGCGGTTGTGAATTGTAGTCTCAAATTAAAATCAGAAACAGACAAAATTGACGTAGTGCTTAGTCCTTTGCAGGTTTCAAATTGTTCTGTGTGACTTATAGTATGAATGGTAGTCTAAATGTTTTCTATTACGTATTGGCATTTTAAAACTCTAAACTTGAAAGTTATATGTTAAGATTAGTTACTAAGACAACTTTTAAACTCCTGAGTTTAGACTAGTCGCATACTTCGCATTTTATTATTTGCGCAAAAATAAATGAAGCAGAACTATGATTCCATATGTGCGTAAATGTAACCTTCCCAGGTCAAAGTAGGACCCGGAGGTGGCCGCTAGACAATTGCAGCTAAATATCTTTTTTAAAAAAGGAACTACAATTAGAAACACTATGTCTGAAAACGTCGAAAATGTCACAGTTAAGATTACTTTGGTCCAAGTTATGTAAGTCAACTTGGATGTAAACAACACAATATTTTTAGACACATAAGAAAGAAAATATTATTTTAAATTGATTTGAAAATCATTGGTTTTTATCTAAAACATTGACCATTCCATATAGTCGGACGTTAAAAATGATAAACATATTTTCTGATAGATCGTTAATGCCGGATGAACATTGATAATATGATTTCCTGCAATAACTAAGAAACAACTATACATATAAAGAGAAATCTGAAGTATTTTATATTTCCATGCATCAAGAAGAGGTTTTACCGCCGACTTTATTGATCAATGTCAATCGACAAACTAATGTCGGATATGAACATGTTTTATCTTCTTTTGTAATTCAATTCACACCGAAATTGCGTTACAGGAATAAAGTTCGATACCAATACCTGACTAGTACTTTATTTTATCCACTCCGAAAGGATGAAACACGACGTCGACTTTTCGAATGTAAAGGGACATTAGATAGACAATGCCAGACTGAAGCCATGACGATTGTGCCAATCCACTGCCTCTTAAGTTTTAAAATCTATTTATTTATTTGTTTGATTGTTTATTGAAACAGTTAGGGATTGCAATAGGTCATTACAGATGTCATTATGTTAAAAGAGAGTCTTCATTTGATACTCAGTATATATTTAAAATATGTGGTTGAATTTACTGAACTGTTGAGAATATTATATAATGTTAATATATAATAATAAACATAAAAGATTAAAATTATATTATTATATTATAATAAAGGCGGCGAGCTGGCAGAATCATTAGCATACCGGGCGAAATACTTAGCGGCATTTCGTCAGCTGCCGGCATTTCGTCAGCTGCTGCGTTCTGAGTTCAAATTCCGCCGAGGTTGACTTTGCCTTTCATCCATTCGAGGTCGATTAAATGAGTACCAGTTACGCACTGGGATCGATGTAATCGACTTAATCCCTTCTCTGAAATTTGAGGATTTGTGCTTTCAGTAGAAAGTATTATACAATAACGAACATATACAAGACTAAAATTCTATTTATATAATGTTGCCCGAATGTTTTGTCAAATATAAAAAAAATATTCTGCGAAATTATTTTCAAAATATTAAAATAAAAGATCAATTTAAACTAAAGAGTTAAACGGTGTTTCATAAGAGAAACATTTTGAGTAGTAACCTTAAGTTGATAACATCTATAGTTAGCGTGTTTCTTGATGGAATACATAGAGCAAAACGAAATAATTCATTATGTTTACTTTTCTGTAAGCTTTCTTGGTTTACTTTCCTGTTACAAGTCATTTGCAAACTTGTCAAGGACACCTATTCAGTAATGAAATACATTTATGTTTAAATATATCAACCTATCATTTTTTCTATGATTTTAACACTTAGTTGATAAAACCTTTTCCATTATTAAATCGTTTTTTCTTCATTTGTCGTTTTTTTTTTCATTTAGCTTCTTTTTTTTTTTTTCAATGAAACGAAACGGCTATTCTGGAACATACTTGCGACTACTGTGTTAATTTTATAGCAATTTAATGCCACACATTGAGAACTAGGTACTCATTTTTCTCCACACAATAAGATGAACTTCAGCAATGCGTTACATTTAACTTTGAACTTCTTTATTTCTTTTTAATATTTAAGTACTTTAAGTCAGCGAACTACCAGAATTGTTATCAAGCCGGACACAATGCTTTGCAACATTTCAATCTGAGTTCAAATTCCGCGGAGGTCAGCTTTGCCTTTCCTCTTTTCTGAGGTCGATAAAATAAGTACCATTTGAGCACTCGGTCGACGTAATCGACTTAGTCTTCTCCTCGAAATTTGCTGACCTTGAGCCAAAATTTGAAACCAGGAAGTAGTCGTTTCAGATGTTAAATTATGTCGCGCAGATGTATGTGATTAAAGATTTTGCACGAGGAACACGTTCAAAATAGATACCGCAGAAGTTAAATTTGGGTGTCTTCTACGATATCTTCAGGCTGACAATCAACTTTTATTAGAATTTAGTCGACAGAAACACGCATACTTAGATACTTATATGCGTACATACATTTATACATACATAGACACACATGCACATATATATCCGCATATATGTGTGTGTTATTTTGTGCGTCTGTGCGTGTTTGCGTTTGTGCATATGTGTGTACGTTGAGGATCACTTATGTCGATATTCATTTGTGAAAGAGGTATTAGTCAGTTAGAAAAAAGAAAAATCCTTTATATTCTGCTTTTTTGTTTGTTTGTTTTTAATGAAGCCCTCTGTGATACATATTCTACACTGACTAGCACACTCCTTTGCCAATCTTCTCATCAGAAATGAAGTAAATCTGTAAATTTCCAGTTGGTAATGACTAACCAACAATTACCGTACAAAATGTCTCGCTGCCGGTGCAGGAAAACTGAAGATGAACACTCCGTATTGCTGCAAATAGTCGCCCGCACGATTAAGCTCACATGTTTAACACTTTTTATTTTGAATAATGGTTATGTATATAAATTCTGGGTAAGGTGGCGAAATCATTTTAAGTCGTTGGAGCTACGAATAGAATGCCTCATAGTGCCTATTCCTAAAATTACATTCCACTGAGTTCAGCTATGCATTTCATCATTACGGGACCAATAAAAAAATGTTGCAATACAAGATACTGAATTGATGAAAATAAGAACATCGATACTTACGCAATTTTTCCTTGCTATTTGCGTTCTGAGGTCTAATCCGGCCATAACCTTCTCAAGAAACTAAGTCAAACCTCTCAAGATCCTGGTTTGTCAATGCTAGGTGGCGTTTCTTATTAGATGGCTTGTTCTATATACATTTTTTTTAAAGTAGCACACATTGACATTTTGTTGATCTAACTGTTAACCCAGATGATGCTTCATTGACATTAGCACAAGAAATTCATTCCTATATTTCTTTAGCTTTGTTTCCAAGTATCCAATAACGAACAATGTGTGTATCTATGTATACTGTGTTTCTATATCTATGTGTGTGTGTGTTTATGCGTATTGGTGTATGTATACGTACATTTATTTCCATACATATGTACACATATATACATGTATATTGCACATGTATGTATGCATGCATGTATGTATGTATGTATGTATGTATGTATGTATGTATGTATGTATGTATAGCAAAGCAATATGTAAGGTACATATATTAAGCATTGCGTTTTTGTTTAAATAAACTTGAATACAAATTCGAAGAACCGAAGTTTTAGTCAAACCAGAGACTTCCTTTTTATATACTTTTATATATCATATTTCAATCTCAAAGATCGTTTCTTATATTTTCTTTTCATTTTGCATCGTATGAGTCTTAGATGAAACTATGTGAAGTTAGTTATTTTATTTTGCATTAATTTGTGAATATTGTGTAATGCTGAGCACATATTGAAACAAATTCATCTTCACACTTCCCGACTTCATGTTTTATATACTCCTCACAGAATATTTTATCGCTCGTATTTTATGGATGTTCAGTTACACGGACACATTACATTACATAGTAATTGATGACTACGAAGATTGATAACTGATTCCAAATTAGGAGCTTACTCTGATAACTGCATGATTCTCTGAATCCATATTTCATCATATATATATATATATATATATATATATATATATATATATATATATATATATATATATATATATATATATATACATACATACACACACGCATGTACAAACACACACACATATATATGTAAATAGGGAGGGAGAGATTTCCAAAACGTAGTAAAACACAAAGGTCCCTCAACTGCATTGTTGTCATTGCCAAAGACGCACATGAAAAAGATCTGCTAAAATTGATATGTAACCTATTTTCCGGGCGAAGCATTCAGAGATACATCTCATTTGCGCTCACCCGAAGTATATTTTTACACACATAGAATATATTTATGCATGTATTCAGATATGATATAAGTGTATGTTTATGTTTGTATATATATATATATATATATATATATATATATATATATATATATATAGACTCTTATTAGGTACACCATGTTCTGACCCATTAGTTTGGGTTTCTTAAATACATTGATAAAGAAGCCTCACTAGAGATTGTTTAATGTCCACTGACTTGTTATATGTCCACCAAGTTATTATGCATATATAATGTGTGTGGTGTGTGTGTGTGTGTATGTGTGTGTGTATGTGTGGTGAGAAACTAAGAGAAACACAAACACAATACGCAATATAACTGAGATGCAGCTTTGCATATTTTCTTCACTAAATCCCGTACCTTTTGCTAAATTGCTTGCTAATGAGTAAATTATCATTCAAGATTTGACGACCTATAATTATTTGTACTTTAATTGAATATGCGATAGTTACAATATAAAACGTTCAGAAGCAAAATCCATTAGTTTCATTTGAATGACATTTCTTAGTACGAAATTAAGCCACCATAATTACTTGCTTTGCTTCTGGTTATGTAATGTTTAAAGAAAGAAACTAAAGATTCTCAAACTTGTCATTCACCACTTTACTTGTTGCATATTTTTGTCCCAATAAATACACACACGTTTGGAGAAAGAAAGTATCGGTCGCTGTTTTTGGCTTGCATTAGTCTTTAATTTTATTTCTTTTGATATTTAGCACTCCAAACGTGGGGAGCCAAGTTTCTTTCTAGCAGCGTACCACAAGAGATATTACTCATCATAAATTGGATCGCACAATTAAATTTATACTTTAAGAAACATCATATGTAATACAGCTTAATCTAATAAATAAAGTACGTATATTTTATTAAGCAAATCACAAAAGTGTTCTGTAAGTAAATTCAACGCAAGCTTTCATATAATAATTCAATAAAAAAATAGATTATCTGCATATTTTAGAGAGAAAAGTGTTTTTTACATATTCATGACATTATGTGTGCCAAACAAAAAAAGCTAAAAAGCGCTGCATGTGACCCGAATGTTGCCAGTTGCCCACTCCTGTACACCACAAAGAAGATGAAATGTATATCTTCTGTGTATAGAAATCCTTACGGTTGTTGGCTATTATGTTTGTGCTGATTGATATCTGTACATATAAATCTTGTAAGTTGCTAGTATTGTTGTTGTTTCAGCCCTTGTTTAAATTCGAAAATGTTTATCTATTAGTTGCTCAAAGGCTGCTATTTTAGGACTACGTTATGCAAAATACTTATTACATTACATTCTTTTGCATTATTTTAGATAGATTTGGCTACTGTTTCTAACATGTCGAATGGCAACATATAAGCTATACTTCGTGTTGATTTCGATATTTATACATTTCTAAATGTGTAAGCTGTCGTTTCAATTTTAAATTAGTTCAGAATATTTAATATATTCAACCACCTTCAACGTACAACACATTAGTAGATTCGTAGGCTATTAATTTAATGGCGTTATGTGATACATGTTTTCTGTGGTAATGAATCATTCGACATAAGATGAGACTATACCAAAAGCTGTGGATAAGTTTTTCTGATTTCATGTGTATTTCTGATTGCACATGGTGTGTAAATCCGTATATGTGTGATTACAATTGTGTTTAAACAGTCACAAAACTATATAAAATGTGACGAAGTGTTTTATTTTTCAGTTAAATATTTATGATCCCATTTTGTATATTGATTTCTTGTCATAAGGTTAAATGTGAAATTTTGCATGGCAGTATATTACATGGAGTCTATCTAATATTGTACAGTTACTTTGGTATTATTGATACATCTATTGCCAGCATGTAATAATAAACAAGTCGTATCTATTGTACCTCTATGAGTTGAAATGCAAAATTTCCTGCGCCAAGTTCGATCTCTGAAAAGAAAGGAGCCGCGAATAATCGAAGAGTATTTACAATGGTGCTATATTTATTCATTTAGCTCTCCTTCGTACATTGCTGTATAGTAAATATTACAAATTATCCTTTTAACCCCCCAAAACGCGGACATCATCACTTGTTGTTTCATTAGAGAACAGGAGGTAGTATCAAGTAATGATTCAAAAAATTTATATAGAGCGTCTACTTTGTCAAATGCGCATAAATGTGAGTGGCTCTTATCACAGAGAAATCAAGTCGCAAATGAAAGATTTATACAGAGATAAAGGGTTTCGCTTTGGTTTCCTTTACCATCAGATGAGGTACATAATGATGATGATGATGATGATGATCTAGGTTGCACAGAAATCTCAAATGAAGTTATACTCACAACGATTGGATAGTAAATTTTATTGTGCAACAGCCTGAGTGATACTTTTTTAATTTATTTAGAGCGAAAATACATATGAGGACTACCCTTAAAAAAAAGATATCTTGTGCCTTTCCCGCCGTTTAAGGATTAAAATGGATGCCTAAATAGAATCAAACGTTCTCTACTATGTGCATCATCGTTCTGAATTAATATGTGCAGATATATTGTTTTTGTTGTCGGTAGTGATGTTCAGCCGCTTGGCAACATTAATCAGATAGATTTGTTATACATTTAAACCATGAAGATGACATTTTTTTCTCTTTTTGTTGTTGTTGCCAACTAGCGTACAAAGCAGTCGACATTATTGAATGTGTCCATTTTTTAAATATAGGACACGATTTAAAGGAAACTTGACTGTCATTTGTTTTTCTTGCAAAGTCGAATAACTAAATGGAATCAATCGTCTTCTATGTTTTTCTTTCCTAATCAGAATTGTTGTTCAAGATGTCATGAAAACAACTTTTATTTATAATTTAGAATACAAATTTAACTTGAGATACACAAATGCTATTTTCACACATTTGTTGCTATGAATTTGTCTACGTATACACTGTTTTAGTCACTTATAAGTTTATAGGAAAATGTTTCATGTTTCAGAAAAGACATAAAATCAAATTTCGTATACATTGTATTCTACCGTTTGATTTTGATTATATTACATTGTTGCTAAATATCTAAAGTATATTACTTATGCCTGATCCTGATAGCAAAATATTTACAGACATCACAGCGTCTTCAAAATCATCATGTAATATTTCGTGTCAATAAATTTGGAAGATTGCACTTGAACATGAACAATCTTTCATCTTGTATAACGAGGATTAATTACAAATGTCAACCTGAAAGCAGATGACCGGTTAAAATGTACACAAACAGCGCCGGTCATTTCATGCAACAGAATTCCATAATTATGCCTATTATATACATTATTTGGTCAAGATTTATTTTATAAGGATATGTAGACGTTTCAGATAACTTTTACTGACTTATATACTGAAACGTGCTCAAAGTTGTATACTTTCATATTCCATAATACTATCTATAGCATGAAAATTTAAAAATTACTGCATATTTCTATAGATAAACAAATAATCTGGGGTAGAAAAATATGATCACTGAATCAAATAGCTTGTCTTTTATTCGGTATCGTGCATGTTTGTACGTATTGTATATGACTATTGCAATGTTTTAACAATATATATATATATATATCTTATACAACAGTAAGGAAATTTCATCATCAACCGCTGGAAGGTGACACTTGTAAATAGGATATTTAGATTGCAACAATCTCTGATAGAAAATGCAATATATCGATTCAGAGATGATGAAGTGAAAAAAAGAATCTCCAGTTTGGTGCTGTTCTCCTTTAGGTCATATATATCTTTTCAGATATAGTTTGTTTGCATACGGGTTTCAATGAAAGATTCGTGAGATTCTAATTAAAACGAAAAATTCCAAAGAATATTCGAAATGAAATAAATTTCACCAGTTAATAACTTCTTTTAGAAAAAAAGATAACTTTCCCAAGAAACTCTAGCATACGTTCCAGATCAATAGTAATATCTGTTTTATTGTTCATTTCGTTGTGAAATTAGTTCGTTGTTAAGAATACTTTTTTTCTGAACACTTTCGTTATTAAGAAGTTGCAGAAGATGCACAGCTGAAAATTGCAAATTACACCGACAAGGAATAAAGTAAAACTTCTTACAACTGATTCCTTACTATTTTTAGGTATAAAATCCTCTTACAGGCGATAATGCCGTTTTGTAAATTATTTACTTCAATGCTAATCAATTATTTTACTTTATTCACTAGATATATTCGTTACCTTATTACGTATGTTGGCACGATATTTCTATATCTGGCTAGAAATTTCTTTTCAGGATTATTTCCTTCATCTTTAATCGACCAAAGTAACAGGAAAATCTGAGTGAAATAGTTCAGTATTTTTATTATAGCAAACTGTTCTTGCGATTATATTACTAATAGCACATTATTTATGCATGTCGTGCTCTGCGATCTTAGGAATGAGAAAGACACTTAAAGTTTAGACAAGTCCAAAAGGTCCAAAATTAATATAGAAATTGATGAATGAGATGGAATTTAGTACTCAACAAATCCTCCTTGTCAGCGCTCTGCTGTATAGTGTTGAAGGAGATTTAGCTTGCTCATTATTATTGAAGAAAAGAATCGACAACTCCACAAAAGCTGATTATATGTTAATTATTCTCTATAGTGACTTTGATGTATGTTAACTTCACATGGTATTAGTGGTGTTGATTTTTTTTCACTTTCTACAGATTTCCCCCTTTCAAAATTCTTCTCTCTCTCTCTCTCTCTCTCTCTATCTCTCTCTCTCTCTCTCTCTCTCTCTCTCTCTCTCTCTAAATATATATATATATATATATATATTTAGAGAGAGAGAGAGAAAGAGAGAATATACGAAAAAACAACAGACGAGGACAGGTGGTGTAAATAACAAAAGGATGTATTAGTATGACGCTCGGGAATGCGGAAAGTCTTTGACGTTTCGAGCTACGCTCTTCAACAGAAAGAATACGGAGACAAGGAGAAAAAAATATATATATATATATGTATGTATAGAGATAGAGAGAGAGAGAAAGAGAAAGAGGGGCATTAAGATGTCTATATACATGAACCATTGGATATAGAAATATTTGTGTATGCATGTATGTTTATGTATGTATATATAAGTATATATATATATATATATATATATACATATATATATATATATATATATATATATATATATATATATATATATATGTATATATGTAGAAGTATGTGTATGTATATGTATATACATGTATAGGTCTGTATATATATATATATACATACGTGTGTATATATATATATATATATGCATACGTATGTATATACATGTATATATATATATATGCATGCGTGTATATATGTATGTATATCTTACATACATCTAAATGTATATATAGAGAGAGTGAAACAGAGATATTAAACTGCCTATATACATGTATACCCATGATAGATAGATACATAGATACATAGATAGATAGATAGATAGATAGATAGATATATTACATAATGCAAGAACAATATTAAATTTCCGATCGCAGTCAATCTCAGGATCGTATGAAGGTTAATACAATGGAATAGTTGCGAGATGCATTCTCTAGACCTGGCAAAGTTGTTGATATTATCCCGATAAGCATATAAAAAAGAAAACAAATTCATGAAGCACTCCTTCATATCCGCAATTGCGTTATGAAGCACTAAACTTTCTCCATGTGTTTGGAGGAAGTCAAATATGATTCTAACTACAAATACAACTGACCTCAGATTGCAAAATTTCGAGAAAATAATTTTCCTTCCAAAATCTGCAAAACTAACCCTAGCCCTAACCCTAACCCTTACCATTAATGTTGATTCAAAATTAGTTACGCCCTAGGAGATTAAACTTCGGCATGATTATTCACTAATCCATGAATCCTTGATAATAATTCATTGCAACCCTGATGTCGTATTAATATTTTGATTAGGGTGACATTCTGACAGAATTGTTAGCAAGCCGAGCCAAATGCTTAGCGGCATTTCGTCTGTTTTTACGCTCTGTGTTCAAATGCTTCTGGGATCGACTTCACCTTTCATCCTTTCGGAGTCAATAACATTAGTTCCAGTTGAACACTAGGGTCGATGTAATCGATTTACTCTCGCCTCCAAAATTTGAAACCAATATTTGCACACCACAAAAATCTCCTGATTCTGTTCAAGAGAATAAAAATGATTGAGATATTATTCTTGTATTAAAATGCTCAAGCAGGAAAAAATCCGGCCGTTCAAATACTTTACACAAATACAAAATACCCTGTTCTTTATATGAAGTAATGTGAACAACAGTCCGTCGCAAACACTCGTCCATAGCTACACTATTCAACCACACAGCCTTGCGCATGTAATAACTGACTACCGTGGTATATGGTGCTTATATATTTCAAGGAACGTTGTGTAAATTAGGACAGATGAATTGAGTTCTATCCAAATTTGTAATATCTGTATGAAACTGTTCTTTTTATCATCAAGGAAATTAGTTATCGAACGTGAATGAAGCGGTAATGGTGATTGAACTAACTGATTCAATTTCATTTTTACTAATCATGCAGAGAAAAACATAGCTTCACCGCAGTATCTACAATTCACAATAAGATTACAAAAATGCTTACCAAAAATATACGCTCATTTTTACCTTGAAACTCTCTCTCTTAGTATATGTCTTACCGGTTTCGGTCAGAGGTTGTGGCCATGATGGAGCACCGCCATTAAGAAGAAACATGCCCCTGATAAGGACCGAACACCCGACCTTTAGATTGCTTACCGTACTTTCAATTATTAGACGGATACACAGACAGACAGACAGACAGACAGAGAGGCAGACAGACAGACTGACAGATAGATAGATAGATATATAGATAGATAGATAGATAGATAGATAGATAGATAGATACATACATACATACATACATATATACATACATCTACGCGGTCTCCTACTACCGATTATCGCTCGCAATATATTGGCCAACCTGAAGTTATAATGCTCTAAGAAACCAAGTAATTTTGGTACAAAAGAACTACACAAATTTATCTATATAAATCATTCATCCACATAATATGTAAACATGAATGAATTGTGATTCAAGCCATTTGTTTCGCTATTTTTATATTATTTTTGTATAATTTACTGTTTGAAATTCAGAAAGAAATCTATTTTGGCAATATAGCTAAAGTACATTCTGTGTCTACTATTTGAACTGTTTAATACTCTGATCGCCATTTCATGAATATTGAAATTGCAAGTGTTCATACAAGAACGGAATCCGCCTAGACACTTGAGGAATAAACTTTGTTTTATATATTAAAATGCAACACAGTTCATAAAGTTACAAAATAGATATGTTATTTTCTTATACGCATTGGACTAGGAACTACTATCCAATGCACATATCAAATTAATGGCATGTTTTAGTTGGTAGAGTACATTTCCATTCACACGGTATGTGAATGTATGTATACATACGGACGAAAAACAGATTGATGGAACTGAAAAGATAAAGAATGGTATAGTTAGATTCAACGTGTATGATCTATGTATCTTAGATTATATATAATGTAGTATGTCTGCTAATATAGCAAAGTTACGAGGGAGATGTCATTCAAAGGCAAGTTCTAGCTGTATTACAAATACATCGTTCAGTAAAAGGCTCGTAGGCTTTACTGCAACCTAAGGAGGTACCGAATATATCGCTCCAAGAAATGAGAGCCTTGAAATATATTCTTACCCAACGTGGTAGAGAAAGTGATTGAGAGAGTGATTGGAAGAAATGGGTGAACATCTCAACACTTTCTGTCCTATATATCAGTTCCAGCCGTTTTCTTAAATGGACATGTTTGAATCTTAATCCTTAAGATATTTTACCCAATAAGGACTAACCGTGATAGTTACAATGACAATTTACGATATCACTGATAAACAAATCAAAACTATGTTGGAAAACTATCTTATAGATATACGTTTCAAATATTAACACTGAATGCAACCTCGGGCAAATACGGTAGCTTCTAGCGGTTTGGTTCTTTCTCTTTAGTAAATATAATTCAGAAATATAATTAGCTTTTCTAGTAGTGGCAGTACTCTTCTCAAACTTGCAGGCTTAATTTCAACCCCTGAGGCCGTGGCAATAGAAAATTATTCCAGCGCATTCTTTTCCCAAATCACTAGTAGAGATCTAACCAAATCCATCATTGCTAACTCCACATACTCATACAGAGAGCACTACCTGCATTCAATAGATACTCTCAATTCAGCCAGATCAGGACCACTTCCCTTAAAAAAACTCCCACTACTACAGTCACTACTACTACTACTACTACTACTACTACTACTACTACTACTACTACTACCACCACCACCACTACTACTACTACTACTACTACTACTACTACTACTACTACTACTACTACTACTACTACTACTACTACTACTGCCACTACAACTACAACAACAATTACTATTACTACAACTCCTACAGCCATTAAATAGGAGGCTTCGGTTTTACGCTTTCTAAATTTTACCACAAAGTTTCATTCTGAATGAAATACGTGAACTCCAAAGGAAGCAGCTGAAATCTATTATGATACTGTTATGTTTTATAGTGATATAAATATGGAAAATATTTCAATGCTATTGACGAGATACTAAGTCCAAAAGGCATGGATTGGAACAACAAGGTTTACTGGCATATAAACATAAATGCTGACAACCAGACACAGCGCCCATGCATTATACATACATACATATATATATATATATATATATATATATATATATATATATATATATATATATATATATGTATGTATATATGTATATATTGTATATGTAAATGTGTGAGGCATTTCTGAAATTAAGCTTACGCATAAGCGGTTTCTTTTATCTCTATTGCGGTGGTGTCTATTTACATTTTGTTTGATATTTTCATCTCATCCGCAAATGTTAAAATAAAAAGCAAGCAACACGTGTACAATTGCATATATTATTGTATAGTTTCACATATAAATGATATAAATGTTGCAACACATTTTGATAAATCTGGTAGAAATCCCAATACACTGATAAGAAAATCCTAAAGTTTATTAACCTTTTGAAGCACGCCAGTTGCTACATGGAAGGCAGATAACAACCAGAATTTACGCTACGTAATATATTACTGCAGGAAAACTTAACGATATTATTTTTATGAGCTTTATTCCGCTAGCTTGGCGTGACGCAGTTAGTAGTGATGTTAAATGCATGTATATGTAAATGTGTATACGTATGTGTGTGTGTTTACGTATGTATACGTTTGTATACGTATATATATATGTGTGTGTATATATTTATATATATATATATATGTATGTATGTATACATATATATATATATATATATATATGTATGTATGTATACATATATATATATATATATATATATGTATACATATATATATATATATATATGTATACGTATATATGTATATATATATATATATGTATATACATATATATGTATGTATATATATATGTATACGTTTATATATATATATATATATATATATGCATGTATACCTATACATTCATATATATGTGCACATATGTATGTATATATGTATATGCACATATGCATATATAACTATATAAGCATGGATGTATGTGCGTGTGTGCTTGTGTTAGTGTATGTGTGTTTGTCTGTGCGGATGTGGTTGGAGACAGCAAATACGTTTTAAATGTTGAATGTTATATGCATGTAATATATGAAGGCTTTAATTAGCATGTGTTGCGAAGAAATCTAGTTAAATTGGTTTCTTTCTTTAAACATGATGACCAAAGCATATCTAAGAGTAAGATCTTAAAGGTAACATCATGTACAACAACAAAACTAGCCATAAATATAGTAATAAAACCCTAACGGCATCCATTTCCTTAACATCAATGCTAACAGCTGAAGAAACTACAAAAGTGTTAGGATACATGTATGACAATGAGAAGAATTTGATGGTTATATACAAATTGAATCGACTCTGTTATCATTTATGTTGCTAATATATATTTTATTGCTGCCGAAAGGATTAAAAGTAAACTGATACCGAGAGAGCTTTGACCTCAGAACGTGAAGGAACGAAATGGAATATTGCGTTTCATATAGACACCACTGTTCTATTATGATGATACAGATCATAACAACAGACGTTACTTAAAATTAATAGATACTTGATCTATGATTATAAACATTTATAAACATTTTTTTTTTCAACAAATAACAGGATATAATTTTTTGTTGAATTCTTAGCCACTTTTCAAAAGCTTTCTCCTGGACCTTAAAATTGTACTTTTAATTTCAAAACATGTGAAAAACTGAGAATACCGTAAAACGTTCTTAAAAGAAATAACTATGAACAGTGTGACATTATCGCATACATTCTACCCCACAGTAAACTATATCCGAAGAAGAAAATAAAACCCTAATTCAGTCCCTTTCTAGTTGACGAATTGTTCTCCGTTTCACGAGCAGTATAATTCAAAACATTAATTCTGAAATACATTCTACGCAATTTTGATTACATAAGCTATGGAACATGTCAAAAGACACATCAAGTAAGTGTGAGTGTGTGCGCGCACGCGCGTATTCTATATTGCAGTGGACTATTTTAACTCAACAGCCGTATGTACCAAACTAAAACGTACACCGGCAGCTATAAGACATTCATAATGTTGCGTAAAATATACCCGATATGCTTTTGAAACACTTGTAGTACACGCCTACCTTTTACATTCTTTCTATTTACAGATTTGATTATCCTATTAGAAGCATCATTTGTTGCTTTTAAAATGGAGTTGCATAGCACCTGCCATCTTACCGGAATTTTCTATCTAATCTCGATTTGAGACGAACTTTATTTCATGCACGGATTAATAAATTTTATTGGTCAGTTATCGATTCATTTGTATTCCCTATACAAGTCTTGTTTATGCGAGAGAGACTAACCAATTGCGATTACGATGGTCGCTTGATTGATTTTTTCATACTTTCGGTTGATGAAATAAGTACCGGTCAAAACCTGGTGTCAGTGTAATCGACTAACCCAGAATATCAGGATCGTTGTTATTATTGCTCGTATTTACTTTTAATCTGCAAGTTTGTTGCGATCACTTGCCGAGACGCACCAGCGCCTTGCGGCAAGTAAAGGTTAAGTATAACTGAAAGCTTAGAGTGGCTGGAAGTGGCTAGGACAGTAGCGAAATACCTCCATATAATACAACACTAACATTTAAATTCATAGGTTTTTTTCTAAGGATGTGGACAGTAATTGTGAGCACAATCTTTTGGATTTCTGTGAGATATTGTCTAGATGTTTCTGACATCCCGTTTTTGTCTTACCTAGGGAACCTACAATAACAGGAACAGTTTTTGCTTTAAGATGCCACATCTTTTGTATTTCAATTTCCAGGTCCTTATATTTACTCAGTTTATCAAGTTGCTTTACAGATATATTTTTACAAGTGGCAACACATATATCTATTAGTCTAGAAGTATTTTCTTCCTAGTATTCAATCATTTTCTCTGGTCTATTAGCCTGGATCTTTCTGTCAGTGTTGACTGGAAAATCCCAGAGGATGGTGACATTTTAACCTTCAACTACTGGCACAGTATAATGTTCATAACAGTTAGTAAGTGTGCCAATTTTGCAGTGCTTACATATTTTCCTATATAAATACTGTCCTACACTATCGTGGCGGTTTTTGTATTCGTTTGGTGTCAGCATAGGACATCCCGAAGCAAGATAGTCTATTGTTTTGTCAAATGTGCCACAGAATCTGCATCTAGCGTCAGTACCGTTTTGAAGAATGTTAGACTAGTAATTCCTGGTAAGTAAGCTTTGATCTTGTTCCACCAGTATGACGCATCCAGTCTCTACTTTCAATCGTTTACTTCTCAGCGAGTGACGGGTTGTTACTTTGTCTATATTATTTTGACTTCGAAGAATATATTGCCCATGCAGGGGCTTCTGGCTCCACCCCTCCTCAGTTTGTTTCTGCCATTCTTTTTTTTCCCAGTCTGCTTGATTCGTTTTGCTTGCTTGGTAGCAGTGGTTGCAAGTTTTTCATCCAATTCACAGTTAATGGCAAGTTCCCTCACGAATTTATAAGCTTCCTTGACAATAGAATGTAATTTTGTGTTGCTTTCATTTTCGCACACTGGTAGCAGCATCCAATCCTCTGTTCATTTCTATAGTGGATGTCTTATAGCAAAGTTCTAATTGCATCATTCCTCTTTCATCACTGCTTTTAAGCAGGTACAGATGGTCAACGTCTGCCTTTAAGTGCTATGTATACTTAAATGCCAATAATTTTCTTGTCATCCTGCTCAGGTGCTGGAGCTCCGTAGAATTCCAATTAATGATGTTAAAACTAATTAGAACTACTGGAAGTGCCAGGGTAATAGCTTCGGTGCGATTTTTCGAGTTGAGTTCAGACTGCAGTACAAGTCTTTTTCTCTTTTAGTATTCGTTTCTTATACTTTCCTTCATGGTAACATGACGTACCCAAACTCTTTCGTTTACTCCCAAATATTTATAATTTTCCGGTGGGTCAAGTTCCTTGATGGTAGCGTCGATATCTAATTTAATGAAAACTGTTTGTCTGACCTTGCCTCTTACAAAAGTTGCTTTAACTCTCTTCTGACGTCAAAATCCACCCTGATGTCATTGCTAAACTCTTTAACAATTGTTAGCAGCCCTACTAGTTATTTGTCATTCCTAGCAAACAACTTCAGATTGTCCATGTAAAAAAATTGTTTATTATATTGTTAAAAATTTTGTACCCATATCAGTTGTTAATCAATTCGTTTGAGAGTGGGATCAGTGACATGCAAAAGAAAGTAATGGAGAGAGGGGGTCACCTTGAAAGACGCCTAGTTTGATATTGTTGCTGTTGGAGTGGCTCGTCCTATTACTATTGTTTAGAAAGACACCATGTGTTCCACTTGGCCATACTATTTTGTAAGAATTTAGATATGACAGGAGAGATCTTACATATCTCAAGGGCATGAGTATCCATTTATGTGGGACACTATAAAACGCTTTCCTATAGTCTTTGAGCCCATAAGAATTTCTTTTACAACATTTTTGAGCTTGTAGAAGGATAAAGTTGTGTTCAAAGAAAGCGTACATTCTTTCGGTTAGTATGGATGTGATGATCTTGTACGCGGTGTTGGAACATATTAATGGTAAGTATTTCCTTCAGTCAGTCAGGAAGGTACTTGTTCAGGGTTTTGAATGACATCAGCTAGAGTTGCAGCGAGATTTTCATGTACTTCTCTCAAACAATCCAGCCATAAGTTACAGATCCGGTCCAGTCTTGGGGTTTTCCATTTATTATTATTATTATTATTATTATTATTATTATTATTATTATTATTATTATTATTATTATTATTATTATTATTATTATTATTATTATTATTATTATTATTATTATTATTATTATTAAGAAGAAAGGCGGCTAGATAGCAGAATCGTTAGCACGCCAAGCAAAATGCTTAACGGTATTTCGTCTCCCGCTACGTTCTGAGTTCAAATTCCGCCGTGGTGACTTTGCCTTTCATCCTTTCGAGTTCGCTAAATTAAGTACCAGTTAAGTACTGGGGTCGATGTAATCGACTAACCCCCTCCCCGAAATTTCAGGCTTTGTGCCTTTAGTAGAAATCATTGTTCTTCTTGTTGTTGTTGTTAAGGCAGTGAGCTGGCAGAATCGTTTACGCCCCGAGCTAAATGCTCATCGGTATTTCGTCCATCATTACAAGCCGAGTTCAAATTTGACTTGGCCTTTCATCCTTTCGGAGGCAATAATATAAATACCAGTCGAACACCGGGGTCAATGTGATCGACTTACCTCCTCCCCCAAAATTTCAGGCCTTGCACTTACAGTTGAAAGGATTATTATTATTATTATTATTATTATGAAGTTGGCGAGATGGCGGAATCGTTAGAACGCCGGGCAAAATAGCGGCATTTCGTCCATCTTTACGTTCTGAGTCCAAATTCTGCTGAGGTAGACTTTACTTTCATCCTTTCGGGGTCGATAAATTAAGTACGAGTGGAACACTCTGATCGATGTAATCGACTAGTCTCCTCCCGCTAAATTCCAGGCATTTTGCCTTTAGTCGAAAGGATTGTTATTGCAGAAAATGTAATTGATATTTGTTTTTCAATTTTTCCGCGTTATCTACTACATTCTGTCTGTGGGTGTGTTTATGGAGTTGTTAGCTAACTCCTCCTACATCATTTTAATGATTTTGATGAAACTTCCTATGTGAATAGAACTCATGTCTAGAAACCTCATAGCATACTCAGATTGAAAAAAAAATCGATAATAGGGCCCCTGAAAGGGATCCTTATATACTTTATTTTAAAAACTAAGGGAAATAACCCATTCGCCCCTTGAAGGCGCCCTTATTTGGTAAAAATGCAATTGAGTATGCTTATTTCTTAGTATTTGAACTGTTCGGCTTGAGAACAGCGCGTATGTTACACTAACTAACGTTATTTTCACAATTTATCCAGTACAACCCTTAAACAAGTAAATAGCATTTTCCTATACAATAGATCCACTTATTTCGGTTAATGACTTATTCACGAATATACCAGCACTAGCGCCCCTGAAAGTAATATTCTCTAGGAACGCACAAAAGCCCTTTTCAGAGTTATTTACCTTGAATTGTCATTATCTCATATTTGATTAGCCTGTTATTATGTAACATGCTTCACGATTTTAGTATACATGCCTTATAAGTATTTCCTCTTGTGTTCTATATACTCTGGGAACGCATTAAAACCCTTTTCAGGGCTACTTTATTTGAATTCTTACTATCGGGTAACTAATTTCATGTTATTACATAACTGACTTCACAATATGGGCATCCATAACTTATTGGGAATTCCTAGAAACAAGATCCTGTGTAAGACAGTTCGGTATTCTCTGTAAATGCATGAAAACCGATTTAAGGGCTACATACTTTGTATTGCTGTTACTGGATTAGCGAAACAATTATGAGAACGGAACCAAGGAATAACCCCTGCTTTCCCGGGAATAACTGTGTACGTTAGCTAGTATAACATACGCGCTGTTGTCAAGCCGAACACTAATGTAAACCGATTGACATTTTTGCGTGTGCGTGTGTGTCTGTGTGTGAGCGCGCGTGTGTTTGTGTGTGTGTCTGTGTGTGTGCATCATATACATTTATTTTATATATTTTCTCATTTTATATATTTTATATATTTTCTAATAATTCTAAATTTATATGCATCACGAAAAGCAAGCAATTCGAACTATAATATGTTTTATTGAGCAAAAGCTCAAGTGTAATCAACATTCCTTACTATGTGGTTCAAGGTTCTGATGAAAAGCCAACAGCTTAGCCCAATACGTGAGCTTCTACCATTAATATAGAATTTTACTAAAAACAGAATACTCGTGAAATGGGACGAGAGGGATGTGTACAAGTGTACAATAAAAAATACCTTCTCTCTTCTCAGAAACATCTATAATGGCAGCTTCGATCACACGGGGCATAATAGCCTCGACAGCTAACCTTGTACTATTATAGAGTTTTGTACAGCAGTGACGTCACAACACTTGGCCACCTAAATAAGGAGAATTAAATAAAATAGCTTCAATGATATACTCGTGGCGTGTTGTGAACTAGGATATCATTCCTCATAATATCCACGGAACAGTAGTAAATTTATAAATGCGTGTGTATGTATGTGTGCTTGTGTTTATGTGTGGATACGAGGGGCACCAAAAGAAACCTGAATTTTGAAATATTATTTTATTCAATTAGTTTTACATATTTACACTTTTATCACCTTCAAGCTATTCTGCATTTGCAGCAACATATCGGTCCAGGCGCGTTCTCCACCATTCGAAGCAGTCCTGGAATTCTTGCTAAGTGATGTCTTTTAACGCTTCCGTCGTTTTCTTCTTCATCTCTTCCGTATCTGCAAATTCCGTAGCACCAGCTTTCGTCACCAGTGATAACCTTCGAAAAAAAAAAAGGTCTGGATCAACTTCCAGCTGATCTTTCAGTTCATGACAATCATTCAGTCGTGACTGCTTTTGATCTTCCTTGATGAAGTGAGGTACACATTTTTCTACAACTCATTTCATTCGCAATAAAGCGTAGAAACCACTCATAAACTTGTGTTTTGCTCATGGCAGCGTCTTTGTAAGCTGTCCGAAATATGACAACTGTTTCGGTCGCCGTTTTGCCCAGTAGTAAAAAGAATTCCACGGAAGCACGCTGTTCCTTTGTTTCAGGCATCGCAAAAATCGAACAGAGGAGAAGTACTGCAAAACAAAGTCATATATATATATAATATCATATCATACATGCATATTTGTTCGGACTCTCTTCGCTTTGAATTTAATTCCCACCGAAGACAACTTTGCCTTTCATCTTTTCGGGGACAATAAAAAAGTACCAAGCCAAGGCAGAAGATTGGGGGAACTTCCAATTCTGATTTTATATTCCATCATAGATTTAATACCTGTTTTAATGCTACCATGTAGCACTTCGGGTGCCTTTAGAAGAGTTCACTCTGTTGCAAGCATTTGCACTATGTTTTCACTTTGAAGATACATATTCACTTCCTGGCCACCAGTCCCAGAGGAGCTCTAAGGGTCATTGGCACTGCCTTTCCTCCTGTATAAATGATGATAATGGTGACAGACAGAAAGATAGATAGAGAGAGAGAGAAAGAGAGAGAGAGAGAGAGAGAGAGAGAGAGAGAGAGAGAGAGAGAGAGAGAGAGAGAGAGAGAGTCACTGTCTACCCAGTGTTGAAGTGGTGAAAGATTAGTCCAATAAATTGAAATGAAGAAAAGTACTTTTTTTTATCAAATTATTCAATTCGAAGACCAAAACTGGAGAGAAAGAAATTGACAAACATTTCTTCAAACAGACTAATATCAAATTTGAAATTACAAAAAAGTTTTTTTTTTTTATTCAACATGGCATTGTTAGCTGTTCCTCCTCTTATGCATCGTACATAGAGATCAACATGAGAGACGCCATCTTCATGTAATTCTATGCTAATAAATTTCAATGCTTGTCTCTGTGATTTGTTCATTGACGTGACAAGGCATAATTTTACCGGAAAATGTATGTGGTGTCCTGGAAATACATGTATCTTCTCCTTTGTTACGATCACTTTGAGTTTGTGTTTCAGTGACCCGAAGTTATCACTTGTCTGGTACCATCGCAGAGGTTAGGCTGAACTTAATTTCAAGGAATCCCTGTAGTAGCACTAATTTTAAATTGTACTTGCTAACCAAGCAATCTGGAAGGTTCCAAAGAATTTAGAAATTCCATTAGATAGTTAACATCTTCATTCTCATCGATAATCTTATCAATTGATTCATAAATTTAATCATTCCCTGCAATATATCTCAAGATTTTCGTTGATAAATTTATCACTTTTTTTATGCTAATATTGCTTTCTTAGACACACAAAAGTTAAGTCATTCTAGCAATAAGCAAAGTTATTAAATATTTACTTTTATTTATTCATGAACTCTTAGGTGCACTACGCTGATTATAGATACACGTTTTACAGTCTGTAGGAACGTCTTCTTCACTAAGCTGTAGAATGAAGCAAATAAATCTGAATTACAATCAGCATAAATTGTTGCTCGTCTGTAAGCTTCAAAATTTGTACTTTGTGCTCCAAAAAGATGATTTGAGGCATACTGGGATTTCATTAGCTCTTGTTCGCTTAGTTATAACTGGCCTAATCTGGTTGAAAGTTCCCGATATCGTAACATTTACACGTTCTATCAAAATCTAGTTGCTTACTTCTTGTAGAGTTCTGCTCAGTACCGCTAATGCATTTTTATTGCACGTACACTTCAGGCTATCAGTTCAAATATTTTACGCTTTTACTCTTTTACTTGTTTCAGTCATTTGACTGCCGCCATGCTGGAGAACCGCCTTTAGTCGAGAAAATCGACCTCAGGACTTATTCTTTGTAAGCCTAGTACTCATTCTATCGGTCTCTTTGCCGAACCGCTAAGTTACCGGGACGTAAACACACCAGCATGGGTTGTCAAGCGATGGTGGGGGGACAAACACACACACACACACACACACACACACACACACACACATATATATATATATATATATATATATATATATATATATATATATATATATATATATATATACGTATACATATATACGACGGGCTTCTTTCAGTTTCCGTGTACCAATCCACTCACAAGGCTTTGGTTGGCCCGAGGCTATAGTAGAAGACACTTGTCCAAGATGCCACGCAGTGGAACTGTATCCGGAACCATGCGGTTGGTAATGAAGCCTACTTACTCCGGAACTTTTCCCATGCTAAACATTTTTGTAATTTTACAAAGAGTTTCATCATTCGTGACTAAACCCAAAGTATTAATGTAGAATGAAATATAGGATTTTCATGCAACAATGTAAGGGCTATGCCAGAACAAATTACCGCTACATAAATTTTATTTGGCTTGCAAATTTGCTTCAGTAATAAATCTAAGAGACATGTGTTTACAGCACCACCAGTTGCGTTCCAAAATAATATGCCTCCATTTAGTTTAGAAATTCTATTCATTATATATGATAAAGCAGTTCATTGATTAAGCAACAACTTGGGTTCCTTTTCATATGTTCAATTAAGGAGTTGAATTGACAGCAAGCCAATTTGAGTTTCTCACATAGTTTTGGTTTTAAGTTAAGAATTTGACAGAAATATAATTTACATAAATACAGTGTGGGGGGGGGGGGGCAAGGAAAGCATAATATAGTTTAGATTTTCATTTATACGCATAATAGGGGCGTAGTTTATTGCTGAGAGAAAGATGCATGAGAGTTTATAAAATGTGCATTTTTGAAAAAGATAAAACAATATTTTTTCAACTTTTTTTTTATTGTAATTAAACGGTCTTTCTGAAATATACAATCATACAACCTTGTTTACATTCGTTTAGAGGACGTTGCTAGCCATGCAATCCAAGGAAGAACACTTCAATCTTTTTCGGTGGTATATACATTATGTATTATATACTAATAGCAATTATGGTAGTCAATTCTCTAATTTAAGACTGCGCAGGATACAAAATAACTAACATCGCTAATTTTTTGGTAATGTATTAGCCTTCCTGAAGTAATTCATAAATTTATATGTTCAACCGTTTGACATTCGAGAGAAGAAACAAACTTTTTTTTTATGTGCATAGATATTTAAGAAATACAAGAGAATGTGTTTTAGAGCCAAAAGAAGTGTGACATTGGAAGAGAAAGTAAATTTCTGTTGCTTATACTTATATCCACTCTACTGCTATTCTAGTATGCATTTCAATCTCACAATATCTCTATTTCTAATTTTGTTGTTGTTGTTGTTGTTGTTGTTACTCATCTCTGTTTTACACTAAGAGGATCTTGGACTCAAGATATTTGTCCATGCATTAGTTAGGGCTGCATTTTGATTTCCTTGCAAAATTTGATAAATATTGTTGAGAAACGGTAATGTTGTGTCAAATAAACAAATATCGTTTCTAATATACATATGTTTATGTGGGAGTATATGTGTGTGTTTGTGTTTACATGTGTTTAAGTGCAATCTATCTCACGTTTGTTCTCGAAATTTAAATCTTTTTTTTTTAATTGAAATAATATAAACGAGAAAAAAAATTTATTAGCGTTAATGAAAATTTTATTTCCTAAAGGGCAATGGACAAACTCTGAATTTTCAATCAACCAAAAATTTATTTTAATGAATGCTAGTAGATGTGGGGCAGTGACTCATGTATTTGGTTGCCATTGTAACAAGTTTCGTAAATGTTTTAGTTATATTAGACCTTAGAACTAAACATAACCGTAGCTCTCTCCTTGC
>NC_142931.1:67706730-67724230 GCF_046866305.1 Octopus bimaculoides | reverse complement strand
CACACGCGAACGTGTGTGTGTGTGCCAGTGTGTGTGAGTGTAGAACTGCATCTCGTAGCATATGTACAATTATAAATAATATTCTGTAAATATTGGGCTGAAAAAATCCTTTGGGGTAGAAAATATCAAAGGCTACCATTGCGACACGAAAGCACAAGTTTTGTAGACGTGACATACGTTCTACCATATATTATGAGGATGAAACTGCAACTACATTTTATATAAACTTGTCCAGTATGTCGGTATATTACTGTCCATTGTGACTTCCTATAAATATGACGTTTAAGTCTGTCTTTTATATCTAGTAAATTTATTTAATTTATGAACGCAGTAACGGCTAAATACTATTGGTATGTCAGTAATATATGTAACAGAACTAACAGCCGGAAACGTATCATATATACAATTTAGTCCAACTGATTTACTTATAAAAGTGATACGAGAAGCTATAAAAGCAGTTATGCGGTAGCAATAGACTATAAAGTAACCGATTACTGATTAAACCATAAGACAGATTGAAAGGACACCGTCCCATCAGTCTTTCATTTACCGCCAACGGTAAGATGTTTAAACAAGAGAAATATTTAAGTCTTATCTTGTGTATCTACTAAAATTTATCTTACGAAAACATTAATGGTTAAGATGCTTGGGTTCACCTCATAGCATGTGTGTGTTTGAGTGGAGTGTGTGTGTATACACACATTTATATACATACACACGCACACATTTATATACACACACATATGCATACATAGAATTTTACTGTCTCTCTTAGAAATATATCCTGCTTGCTTCCTAATTTTACTCTCGCTCCGAATATCTTAATTCGTCTAGAATTCGAATTTATTCACTCCTCGCCTCCATGCTTCTCTCAATTAACCAGATTCACCCCGTTGCTTGTATAAAACCTTTCTATTTTAGTTAGCCTCATGCACTCGTCTTTCGTATTGAGAAGTTTTATGTGAATAAATTCGCTGAGAATATTTTTTCTGAAACTCTTTTTCTTGTAATATTTCTGTTCTTCATAATAATTCTTCGTCAGATTACTGTGAAATAATCTAGTGGCACTTTTTCTTACATTTTTCGCTGATATTTCAATTATTAGGCATCTGTTTTATTGTATTCTTCCCCATAGCTTCAAAGTAAAATAGTAATCTAACTAAAAAGCATGTGATCCTAAATGTAAGTAAAACATAGAGTTTACTTGGAATTTATTGATTGCTTCTTCAGTAATGATATTTTGTGAAGTCTAATATTAAAATCGAAATAGTCTCGAAGACCTAACTCTTTACATTTTCTTTAAAATATGATATTTATGCAAATCCTAAGCCATCATCTTAGTGCAAGAAACCGTTTTAAAATGGCGAAATATAGAAATATTGAAAGGGCAATGTTGAAATTAGTTTATTCTTCAATGATCTGTAATGTGACAACGATTTCAAAATCGGAATGCAATGGTTTATCAAATTTCCTAAAGTGAATGAAGCAGTGCTCGAAATGTGGAAATGGAATAATTCAGGGCGACTTTAAATGAGTCAAGTTTAAAGCACTCATAATATCCCAATGAAATTAGTTTTTATAGATAGCTAGTAACCGGAATAGCTGAGATTTTTATGGGTAATAATTATGCCCATTAAAATGTTAATGTTCTGTTAGAACAAACTGTACTGCGTTAGATACTGTGAGAAACTTTCATATTGGCCTTTGGTGCAAAATGCATTCTTGTTTATATGACTTGCGGGGAGATAAATTCCTCGAGACCACCAGCTCACGTGATTTCGACCATTCTTTGTCTCGTCCATGATGGACACCCGACGGCTAGAGATAGCAGCGACTCATCTCTACACCACCGTTATATAGAAAAACAATGTCAGAACAAGCGCTAGTGCCACGATTAGCCAGTAATCTTGTTAAAAAAGCCGGTGAGCTTGACTTTAGGAATGAATCTAGTACACAAGGTCATAAATATACAAGGAATGTATTTCAGAGTAGTATCCCACGCATGCAGACGATAAGGTAGGCAACGTCTAAATTTAAAGAAAGGGTGATCAGCATGTCAATATAATTTAAAAGATACCACACAACCTATTACCAGTACATTATTCTCATTATTCTTTGCAAAAAAGAAAATATCTGGTTCTTCTCACATTCTTGTTGTCCTTAAACAGCAGAAGCATGTTCTCAAAGTTTCTGCTGATGAGACAAAGGTATTACTAATGTTGGATAACCCTATCTTCTGAAACTGTTGACGATAACGATGATAAAATAAGGGAGAGCATCCATTGGCTTTTTCTTGCCACTCAGTGTAACAACCACAAGAGATTATATCACCCTAACCATATGACTTCAAAGACTCTAAGCTCTAAGTATGAAATGTGTGTAACAACTGGAAATATTTACATGGTGAATTTGTAAAGATTTTGCGTATTTACGTGTGTGTTTGTGCGTGTGTGTGTGAGAGAGAAAGAGAGAGAGAGAGAGAGAGAGAGAAAGAGAGAGAGAGAGAGAGAGAGAAAGAGAGAGAGAGAGAGTGTGTGTGTGTGTGTGTGTGTGTGTGTGTGTGTGTTTGCGTGCGTGTGTGCGTACTCGTGAGTGAGTGCGTGTGTGTTATTACACTATTAATATTGATTCGTCAAATTAGAAAATATACGAGATCAGTTTGTGGAAAATAAATATTAAATTTTACTCTAAATTTAATAGTAAAATCTCATATGTAATTTTCCCTCTGCAATCCTACTTTTATTTACTGAGCACATATTCTAGAAAACCTTAATTAAAATACAAGCGCTTTGTCCCAAAAGACATGTTTCTCAAATTATTTGTCCAATTTGGTGATCACATTTATCTAGGTTGTCGATTCATTGTCAAACTGTGCTTCACTCTGTTCTGTAGCAGTATGATTAAGTCTATGTTATATGCAACAGATCGGCAAATACAGGTAATGTATGTGTATAAGTGTTAGAGAAAGAGGGTGCGTGTGTTCGTGTGGGAGGAACAGAAAGTTGAGAGAGAGAGAGAGAGAGAGAGAGAGAGAGGATGAAAAAGATTACGTGGGAGTGTGAAGAAAATAGAAGTACAGTGAAAATGTATGTTGTTACCTGATTGGAATGACGCCAAAACAACGAAAGAAGTAAGATGGGAATATTTAAAAAGAATATCTAAGAATATTTCTAGTCGTTTCCATCTTGTGTGGAATTGTCAATTCTACAAACTAAGCAGTATATTTAGTGAAGAATATATCAAGTTGAGTTGTAGTAATAACAAATTGGCAACAGAACAATACAATTTAGAAAGAATATACTAACATCGTTTTACTAGCAATTAAGCTAATTAATAGTGAATCTTGAAAATAGGAAGTCTGATCGACTTAGTTCAGTCTAATTCTTAATTAATTGGTGTTAATTAGTTTTTTGTGTTTTTGTTGTTTTTCTGTCGTGTTGACCCAGATTTGTAATCTGTTAATGAAATTATCAAATTGATTCCCAATAAGCTAACGTGTTGCGATAGAATGTTAACTGCATCAAATACGAGCTAACGAGTGCTACTGCACATGATTGCTAGATATGATAGATATAATAGCTATATCTTCTTCAAATGGTACCCAACTCTCTTTTCAAAAATAGAAATAAACATTAGATAATGGTCCTAGAAACGCATAGTGTGAAATCAAAACCAAGCTTAGATAGCCACAATTGAAATATCTTTTGCTTTTAAGTCTCTTTTAATCAACGCGTATGTGAAGTTAAACAATGGTGGTGCTCCAACATGGCCCCAGCCTCATGGTTGAAACGCATAAAAGAAATCACAACTGCTACTACTATTTCAGGCTCTTAAACGAAGAACAAATTGGTATTCTCCATAAAACCATTATTGAGTTGTGTCCAATTAGTGTTGACAAGTAATGCTAACATTCCTTATTTGAAATGCATCTAGCATTAGAACATTTGAATGTATCGATTCTTCTTAAATGTCCGTTGCTCAAGCTATTTAATATTTACTTTAGGGATGATGTATAGTCTTACTATAATGTCATTTTCTTCTTTTGAATAATCTTGTTGCATTTTCTCCACCGAAACCTATTCAATATATTTGACTTATCGTAAACTTTTATTGTCTCACCTTGCCAAATATCTCATTAAACAATTTATTAAACTTTTGTAGTCCTCAGAAACATTGACAAGGTTTGACCATATATCTAAATATGCATTCATTGAATGCTTTATATGTTTTGAAAGCAGTAGAAATAACAACAATTATAATTGCTTATGATTTTATATCAAGTTCAAGTCTAAATTTCAGTGAATGCGGGAATAGATTTTAGTATAGATAAAGTGTTATCCCGAATTATATACTCATTGTTGCACACCACATAGTTTCGCATTTGCAGAATCTAAGGCACTAACTTTTAGGCGGTTTCGAATCTCGTATGTATCTATCATGTGCTTAATTTTCCAATGTTCAATATATTCATAATATAATCGTCACGGTACTCAACTATTTCAAGTGCTTGAGATTGCTTTATTTATTTTTTTTTTTTTACTGTAATTTTTAGACAATTCCCACAGCATGCAACTTCCCGGTTTTCAAAATTACACCCTCTAATATTGTTATATTCGATAACCTTCTTTTCTTCCTGTGTCTCGTTCTAGAAGTATAACACGTAGATTCAAATTAGCTTTAACTTCATCACATTAAACTAATAAGTAATTGCCTTTTTTTTTCATTTGGTGATAATAGAAACAAGTACTGTCAACAGCTGTTCTTTTTCAGAATAATTTTCTCAAAAAGATTTGAGTAACTTCAGAGTAGTTTATTTCTTTTTAAAATTTGAATTTACATACGTGACATGCAGGTAGAACTAGTAATAGTTTCAAATTTTGGCTCAAGCCCAGCAGTGTTAGAGCTAGGAGGTTAGTTGATAACATCGATTCTCGTGCTCAACTGGTACTTATTTTATCGGCAGTGATGATAAGATAGAGAGCAAAGTTAACCACGGCCGAATTTTAACTTTGAACGTAAAGAACCGCAAAAAGTTGAGCTAATAATTTTTGTCCGACGCGCGCTAACGATTCTACCAGCTCGCCACTTTTGCCCACATAGCGTGAAGTTTGAAATAATTATGCAATACAGAATACAGAAAACGCATGCGCAAATCTTATATCGGTATCATACAGAAATTGCATTTCCATCTTCTTCTTCTTCTTCTTCTTCTTCTTCTTCTTCTTCTTCTTCTTCTTCTTCTTCTTCTTCTTCTTCTTCTTCTTCTTCTTCTTCTTCTCTCTCTCTCTCTCTCTCTCTCTCTCTCTCTCTCTCTCTCTCTCTCCATCTCTCTCTTGAACCATTTCAAATACAATTATCCACAAATACAGACACTGATATATCAATGGGATGTCAAATCAGCGTTAGATTTTTTTCACTTTATACGTTTAAAAGATATGAAATACCCCAGTCAGTTTGTATATATCGAATGTATTCACTGAAATTTGAAAAGAACATTGACAGCAACAATCAAATCACATGAAAAGCAAAGTGTAAGGTATGTTTATTGTGCCATCGTCTCCAAAATATAACATATCTTTTCTAGCTGTATATGATTGCATCGATATCATGCATACATTCAAATTGATCATGAGACTGTAGCACTTCCAAAAAAAAAAAAAACTGCTTATCTCTAAATTGTGTTCTATATTTTCTAACATTGAAATCATCTTTCTAAATAAACTTCAGTTTTCAAACAAAATTTGACTATACCGATGTTATACCCTCCCTTTCTATTTTTCCATGTTGATTTTTATTTGGTGAGGAAATATTTCAATGAATGTTCATAATATTATTGTGTTCTGCTTTACAAGGCTTACACATTTTATCAGAAATATATTCTAAATTAATTACCAGATATACAAATGTCCAGTTATCAATATATCGCTTTATTTCCAATGTCTTTTACTCATCATCTGATAACTCACGATATGTTCTCACTACAGTAAGGGTTTATAATCATTGCTTTAGAAATACTATTTCATGAGAATGCAATGTAGCTACATTCTTGTTAGTTCAAAATTGGCATGAATTTAAGATTCCGCTCCGAGTTGTCACCTACTGACGCGTGTAGTAAAATTTTAATACCATTGAGACATAGTATGCATTACACAGTTTTATTTTTCCTGTACTAAATACTTATTCAGCACTAAGTATATACTGAATAAGTAATTAGTAATTAGTTTTACCATTACT
This sequence comes from Octopus bimaculoides, assembly GCF_046866305.1. Taxonomy (NCBI): domain Eukaryota; kingdom Metazoa; phylum Mollusca; class Cephalopoda; order Octopoda; family Octopodidae; genus Octopus; species Octopus bimaculoides. Next base: position 67,717,996 of record NC_142931.1, on the reverse strand, counting down.
CAACATGTTATCATTAGATAAGAAAGAAGATTGAGTATTTTAATTACGTCACTCATTAAAATGTGTATGCCTTAAAACTTATAGAATGCTCAGAACATGTGATGTGCAAGCAGACTTAATCGAGCTAGTTTCTTGTAAAAGGCCAGACAATCTTAAATTGGTTTCAGAATTTTTTTAGAGATGCAGCAGAGGTAAAATATTTTGAACCTTCGTTTTCTCTTTCAGATTGTAATAAAAGATAACATGGTTTCATTGAATTATAACCACAATTATAAAAATGTCTGATTTATAAAATATTCATGTTACTTCAAAATCTATGCTCGATATCTTAACTCGATTTTGAAATGGAACTATGCAATAAGATAAGAAGTAAATTGAAAAATTTGAACAAAAATAGAATTAAAGAACAACCTAGGTATTTAATTATAATAAAACAGACAACTTCATTCTCACAACTACTACTATTAATAATTATATGTTTGGTCACAGCTACAGAAATACAGTTACTGTCATTAATAGAATTATAACGAAAACGTATATGAGATTTTGACGTATCGGATTCTCATTTTCATTAATTTTACACTTCAATAACTTTATTTCTGCCATAGAAATAATTATATTTCTGCCATGTCTTTTCATGTGGAAAGTGTGTTCAAGTAATAATACACAACATGTCTTTGTACAAAGAACTTCTGATAGAATATATTTAACGGCTAAGAATAGTAGATCTGCTGCAGGAAGTAATACTATCTACCACAGACTACATGATGCTGTAATTAGGTAGACCTCTATCAACACCAGCGTGATTCCTGCCTGAGCAACAGTGCTTTCACTTGGAAATAATTCACACTTTTCAATGAATGCTCCGTTTGACCTTAAATGACAGCTGAAAATCTTTTGGACATCGCCACGTCTACACCTGAAGCATAAAATACATATTTGCTAAACTATAATCTAGACTTGTCATGTTTCATGATTTGATAATATTTTCCTAAAATAAAAATAAAATGTTTACATGCAAATTATATACAAATGTAATGACGGCTTATTATACAAGAACATATATCATTAGATATGTATAGTAAATTAATTTTTTTTAAATTCTACACATATATCATTCCCATGAGTAGTAATGATATAATCAATGTAGTTCAGTAACGTGTGTGAAATGCTTTACATAAATCTCCAACTATTCTGTGTAAACAATATTAGTGTTTGTCGTTAGTTTCATCTCCAAACTGATATAATTACAGTACCAGCAAAGATTAATCTTTTCGTGAATTCTAATTCAGTTTTATGCGAGTCGAGTTTAGTAACTATAATGATATTTCATATTAGCAAAAAGTATGAATGAGTGCAACGTTAAATATTTAGACATCACTAAAATTATATGTTAGGTATTACCCGTAGATGAAGCAACTGCTAATCAAAATTAGCTATTCTAGCAAATATCAATTTATAAAGCATCTAGTTCGTTTAATATAGTAAATGTGAGTGGTTGGATCTTATAGATTGAATGCTTCATTTACTAATCTTTTTTAGTCAGAAAGATATTCTAAATAAATTGTTCTACGCAATTATTTCAAACCAACAAAACAAAGCTTCTATATGGCCACGCGACCTGCCGGAAATAGCAGCGAAATGCCTCCCAAAATTATATTCTAGCGTCTTAAGCAAGGCAAGATATGTTACATATTGTAATTCTAAATAGAATATGGTTGAAAAAGACAGGGTAACCTTTGCGCAAAGTGTGTTACCTTGGTGTTAAAAGTGAAAAAAATCTAACGTTTACGATACTTATCCTTCTTGAAATAAGAAAAAGAAATCCTTCCTAGTGCCAGCAGGACTTTTCTTTAAATTCCGAATCTTACCTCATTTTATTATTCGTTTCACGATTGAATTGTAGCTGTAATCTAAATAGACCTTCATTAGAAAATACAAATAAGACTTTACTTCTTATGACACGACATCATACGAAATAAAATACATTCGGAATTTGATTTGTGTCTTTTGGAAGAAAATTTATAATTTATAATTAACATTATATCGAAGTATTATTAACAATTGTATTACACTATTAAGTAATTGTAATCGGCACTATATAATTCCGCCATAATATTCCACCATAATTGTTAATTGTTCAAATAATGTGTAGACAAGGTATTGATTGTGAATTTACAGCAGTTAGAAACATTTTCACAATCAAATTTGGTCGAAATGCAATATAGTCGGTAACACAAACTAATTGCTTTCGCACTGAATCAAATTCTGCAATGGTTATCCGAGCAAATTGCTTGTATGATTTGCTGATGATTAGAAAACAAGAATCCTGAAATAAAATAACATATTTACAATTAGGTTTCGGTATTTGAAGAGAATTTATAAGTCATTTAACTTTGTATAATAAATCTTTACAAATGTCATTATTTTTGTGAAATTGCTTTTATTTAAATGGATAAAAAATATTCTAAGAACTCAAGCTTAATGTCATATAAATTTTGAAATCAGCGCATCGTAGTACTCATTCGTAAAATATCCTTCTAAAGGGTTACATAATGGAGCATAAACTACTTCGACCTTTCAGTTTGTATTTGTTCTATTTTTTCTGACTACTCCATACTTTCTATATTACTTTAACTCTTGTTACTCGATCTCCGCAATAAATTTACCTAAACGTACATATACGTACGTTCTTTCTCATATATATGCAAATATTATTACTAACTCAACTTAACATACAATTTCAGTATGCATATATGAAATCATCAAGAATATTCTGTATGATCTATTTTAAAACGAGATAGTTGAAGTTATATAATACATTTTATATGCAATAAAAATGTTCAGACGTAAAGTAATTATAGCTGCCATTTCATTTCAAGGAAACTACAATTTTTCCGTTTCTTCATCATTTCCTCAAAGCGTAATAAAATATCGTTTTCGTGGTGAATTTGGTTTGCCTTTCCAAGACTTATAGTTGATGTATAATTCATCCATAACGCAAAGATTCAGTTTTCATTTGATTCAATGACGCTATAACTTTAAAAGGCATGACTAGGAAATTCGTTTAATCTAAATATATATTTTGTGTGTATGTGTGTGCATTATGAAAATTAATATATAAATTTATACGAGAAAATTATTTCAAATTTGTTTTATTAGTAATATATCAATTGTGGAAGAGAACTGTATCACAACCTACTGTCAAAATATTACTTTGGGGAATGTATAGAATATTAAAATTTATCATAAAATCTATTTTCAGAAAAAGTAATTCTATGCTTCAAACAAAATTTAATAGTTGTTTCTCACCTTCTAAAACATATGCATTCTTATTTTATATACGCAGTTAGCGTGGAATGTTCATGGTTATTTTCAAATTTATAAGATTGTTTTAAAATTTGTAGAGAACCATGAAGTACATAATTTCTTTTGAAATTGTATTTTATATAATATAAATGCTGTATCCATAATGGATTATGTCATCTATTCCATTGCATTATTGTAGTCTTTCATACGTAAATGGTTGCAGAATAATATTATGCATAATGAAAATATAGTAGTCACTTTTTGAAAGATGAAATTTACGAAGAAAATGCCTAGCAGACAACAATTATTTCCACCAGAACGCATGCATTAAATTTTCCAGGATATTTAAAATTAAACTTTTTCACGAATATGAGCGCCACCTATATCAGTTAATATCCTTACCAAAATCAACATTAAAGCAAACTACTATTGCATATGTACATACATGTATATGCTCATGCTCTCGCTCATCGGTGTTGCTTTTTCTCCCTACTCTCACTATCACCTCGTAATTCCACAAAACATCACTCTCTACTCTCTCTCTCTCTCTCTCTCTCTCTCTCTCTCTACTTTCTTTCTCTCTTTTCTCTCTCCTTCTTCCTACTTCCCCGTGCAGTACCACTTATCTCCCTTCGATACACAGCTTAACACTCTCACTTCGTCACTCTTTTTCTTCTTCTCTGCCCCACACTTCCTATCCCTCACATCCACTCTTTCATTCTTCCTTCTCAGTCATTCTTAAACACTACTACATATTCTTCTATTGACTCGTTTCATGTATTTGTATGAATGTGCGTGTAGTGTGTGTGTGTGTTGTGTGCTGTGTGTGTGTGTGTGTGTTTGTGTGTGTGTGTGTGTGTGTGTGTGTGTGTGTGTGTGTGTGTGTGTGTGTTTGCGTGGATTAAAGGAATTTCTTATTCATGCCGTTTAGAATTAACGCATCATTGACACAAATGAAATTTGACACGTTTATGTATGAATTATAAATGAACCCTGTCTCCGGAAATCGAACCAAACTTACTACGGATACGATATTTAAATATGCTACTTTAAGGTAATCGTAATGATGATGATAATAATAATAAGAAGAAGAATAAGAAGAAGAAGGAATATATTCACAGACACGACAGAGCTGGGACCTATATACACTGGAAGCTATGCCAGCACTATGGAATAACAACAGAAAAAAGATGGTATAAACACACGCCAGAAAAGGTCACAGAAAACGAGAAAGCAACCATACTCTGGGATATGCCAATACACACAGATAGAGAAATTAAGGCAAATAGACCAGATATAGTTGTCAAAGATCATGAAGAAAAAAAATGCTTTCTAATTGATGTATCAATACCAGCAGATGACAACGTTTCTCTAAAAGAAATGGAAAAACTTTCAAAATACAAAGACCTGGAAATAGAGATAACTCGAATGTGGAATCTAAAAACAGAAACAATTCCTATCATAGTAGGTGCCTTAGGTATAATAAAAAAATATTCAGACAAATACATAACAAAAACACCAGGACTTACAAATATATATAACATACAGAAAATTGCACTAGTGGGTACTGCACACATTCTACGCAAAACACTTTCAATACAGTAAACATAAGAGCACCACAGCAAACCACAGCACATACCCAAGGCGCACAGAGCTGCGCTCGGTAGTGAAGTGAAAGCACGTTATAAAAATAAAACTACTGAGCAATAATAATAATAATAATAGTAATAATGAAACAGTAAAATGTAGTTCCCTAAAAATGAAATCGCAGGTTTAACTTAGTGTGGTTTCCATACTTTGCGGATGGTTGGGCGGGCGTCTTCTGTCGTAGCTTTAGATTAACCAAACCTCATGTAAGCTAAATTTGATAACCAGAAACGGTATTTCAGTCCGTTTGAGGAAACGTTTCTTTTTTAAATAAAAGACTTAATTTAGAGTTCAGCTAAAAATATCACCTTGGCCTTATGTGAGGAGACAATCAGTTGTTAAAAGAATCTGGTTACGGCTCCGGTCCGAGAACATAGGTTACACACTGGTTTGTGCGTATGCAAGAGTAAGAATGTGCTTATGTCATGTATATCCATCTTCTTCTGGTAAAGCTATGAAATAAGTTTATACATGCTTCATACAGAATACTTCTTCGAAGGTATTTATGTAAGTAGTTGAAGTGAAACATTATGAAGACTTTACTTTTCATCTTTTACTCGTTTCAATCATTAGACTGCGACCATGTTGGAGTGCAGTCTAGCATAATTTTTTAGTCGAACGAATTTACCTTAGTACTTATTTTTTTAAGCGTGGCACTTATTCTGTCATACTCATTTTTGCCGAACCGTTAAGTTACGGAGAAGTAAACACACAAACACCGGTTGCTAAGTGGTGAGACAAGCGGTAGTAGGGACTTTCACTCACACACACTTCATTACACACACATTATATACGACGGGTTTCTTTCTGACTACCAATAGCAGAAGACACTTGTCCAAGGTGCCTCGCAGAAGGACTGCACCTAGAAGATTCTTTATTTCATTTAAAATTGGCCATAAAGGCCTCATACAGAAAAAGGGAAGCTGCGGGCTGGACATAGACATGTTATATGAATGAAAAAATGATGATTAATGAATAAATGGGGGAAAAAGCTGCGCCCGCCGACTGTCTGATCCCCGAAAACATTGTTCTCTTATATATGAGACAACAATCTTCTTACATTATTCGTAATGTTCATTGATACATAAAAGGGAGGCATTACGCCTCCTACACACCGCCACTTGTTGTCTAGTGGTTAGGGTCTTGCATTCATGATCGATGCCATGTGATCTTCGCGAAAACACTTCATTTCACGTTGTTCTGAGAGAGAACCCTGCATAATAGTACAAGTAATGTTGATTTGATGGAGGCAGTTAGCTAATGTACAGCACAAACGTTTGATCACTATAAACAAATCTTCCGTGCGTACATGTCGTTTAACAAACACTTTGTCAGATCATTGCATTAACCAAGTAGGAACGGAAACACCACAAATGGAACGTCTAGGAAATTTCAAGAATCTCCCATGCGGGGTCGCATTAGCTGCGGTACATAATAATGAATGCTGCAGATGCAAAATTTCTGGAAGCACGACTTCCCTTTGAGAAACTGTTAAATTTCTGCTACGTAAGATCAATTTAATGGAATTCCGTATTACTCCATAATACCTTTCACATTGAGCATTTCCACGAGGATTGTACTCAGTAGAATGATTAATCGCTATACCCCTATCATACAGAAATTGTTTAAGTTCTTTAGATACAAAACATTTAGCATTATCCCTATGAATAACAGCAGGAAATCCAAAAAGATTAAACAAAACCTTCAAATTACTAATAACGGAGTGAGCACTAGCATCAGTACATGGGAAAATAAACGAAAAATGTGAATACTCATCCACAACAGTTAAAAAATAATGGTTCTTTAGCACTGACGGTACGGGTCCTTTAAAATCAACACTCAATCTTTCAAAAGCTTGATTAGATTTAATTACTGACGAAGCAGAGGTTTTAGTAAAACGAGGATTCACCTCACAACATATTTACACAATTGTTAGTTATACACTTTACATCATCTACAGAGTATGGTAAATTCTTAACTTTAATATAATGAAACAATCGTGTGATCCCAGGATGACACAGCGCTGCGTGAACACGGTACAGTTCATTATCAGTCGTGGCTGCTCAATAGGTACGCGATAAAGCATCAAATGCAACATTAAACTTGCCTTGGCGGTAAATGATATCAAATTTATACTGGGCTAGTTCGATTCGCCAACGCATTATCTTTTCGTTTTTAGGTTTATTGCGCTTTTGACAATTAAACATAAAAGCCACACTGTTTTGATAGGTTATTAGTGTGAAGTTACGTCCGAGAAGAAAATGAAACCATTTTCTCAACGATTCCACATTCGCTGTGGCCTCTATGTCAATACAATAATAACGACGCTCCCTTGGGTTGAGGGTTCTTGAAGAAAATGCAACTGGTTTTCCGTTTTGGTGTAAAATGTCATATGTAACTACCTCCGATGCGTCTGTTTCTATTGAGAAAGGAAGGCTTTTATCAATCACTTCTAAGGTAGCATTTGCTAAATCATCTCGTAAAGTTTTTAAACTTGACAAGGCTTGTTCACTCAAAGGAAGATATTTAGTATCAACCAACAGTTTTATCCTGTCAGAGAATTTTAGAATTCATTTGGAATAATACGCAAATAGACCAACAATTCGACTCAATGCTTTGTGGGTACTAGGAATAGGTAGTTCTAGTAAGGGTTTTACCCGGTCAGGGTCAGGTTTCAAGTTAGCATTTTGAACTTCATAGCCAAGCAATCGAATCAGTGTAGTGCTGTATATGCATTCGGCATCATTAAAAGTTAAATTACTGTCTTTAGCAACTTGAAGAAAATGTTTTAAATTTTGATCATGTTCTTCCTTCGATTTACCACACATAGTTATGTTGTCGATATATGCAAAAGTAGCTCTACAATTATGGCTCTTGATTATATTATCGATCATTCTTTGGAAACAGGGCACTGCAATTGTAAGTCCGAAAGCAATACGTTTGCTTTGAAACAATTTTGCCTGTGCTTCGAGAGCCGTTTAAGGTCGATCTTCAACTGGAATCTCAACTTCATGATACGCACTTTTGAGATCAAATGTGCTAAAATAATTAAATTGAGCTTTTTTTGTGACCATGTCATGCATATTTGGCAGAGGATATCCATCTAATTGTATAAACTTATTTATAGTCTCACTACAATCAGTACACAGTCTCTTGTGATGATTTTCTCCTGATATTACCAATACCTGGTCTCGCCAGGGAGAAACACTAGGTTCCATTATCTCTTCTGCGAGATCTCGGCTTATAGTATCAGCAATAATTTTTTCAATATTGCCGGACTGTCTTCTCGATTTCGTAACTATGGGTTTACAGTCAGAGTTAAAATTTTCAAACAACCTCGATGTAATATCAATTTTAATGCAGCTTAAAGCTCCCAAATGTAACCGGGGTTTGTCGCCGCCAAAGGCAATTTGTACATGTTGATGCCGTTTTAAGAAATTTTGTCCTAAAATTATATCTACAAACAAATTATCAAGTACCACCAGCTTTACTTGCACGTAAATTCTTCCTTGATGTTCAGTTGAACCCATACAATAACTGTCGCTTTGAGAACAATTTTCATTGACAGCCATGCAAATTTCATTCCTTTCGGACTTCACCACTAATTTGTTTCTTTGCAAAGTCTTTGCTAATATGATTCATAGTAGAGTCGGTATCAATAAAAGCAAATGCTTTCACGCCATCGACTTATTTTATAATACTTTAGTAGCAGCTCCATCTTGACATAAAACCGCGGATAAGACATCATCAAGAGCTGCTGATGTCTTATCAACATTTTTGCGGTTACTTGACCGGCATTCCTTAGCAAAATGACCAAAATATCCACATTTGTAACACTTGCTCCGCCTAGCGGGACACTTAAACCTCGGATGAAAATCATTAGATCCGCAAAAGGATCCTTTGAGCAACTTCCAGCGTGCGAGCTTGGTTAAATATTGATTCTAAAGTTATCGCCGCATCTTGAACATTTTCTAAAAGTCTAAGGCGAGTTGACGATGACGTTAATCCCGAGATAAATGCGTCACAAACAGCTTCATTTTTTGTGAGGCTCAGCGTCCACTGCTCTGTACCACAATCTTTTGCTAGTCGTTTCAATTTCTGTAAATAGTAGTCAACTGATTGACCTGGTTCTTGTTTGCATGTCATCAAAAGGTGTCTCACTAAAATAATGTTCGAGGGTTCCACGTACAGTCTCTCCAGAGTTTGAAATGCTTCTGCGTAATTCTCATATTTACTTGTGAGGTCGTAAACGTCTTTATCTATGTGCGCTATCAAACACCTAAGCTTGCTTTCATCAGTGATAGGCGGTTCAGCAGGAAATGATTCTAAAAAATTTATAAAAGTTATGTGTGTGTGTGTGTGTGTGTGTGTGTGTGTGTGTGTGTGTGTGTGTGTGTGTGTGTGTGTGTGTGTGTGTGTCTGTGTGTGCGTGCGCGCGTGCGTTTGTGTGTCTGTGTGCGTGTGTGTGTGTGTGAGTATGTATATAGATACAGATGGATATATTTGCGTCTGTGTATCCATAGATATTTACATGTGAGTGGCAAGTGGTATATATTAGAACAACAAAGTCAAACAAGGATATTCAGAAATACTTAATATATTTAAATCATCCCCGCCCCTAGAGAAGTTTAAACAATCGCCTGGTGACAACTGGGATCAACATCATATAAGAAGGAAAGGTAATCTCAATAATGAAGGATGCATTAAACTTGACGCGCCATTAAAAAAAGCAGCCTGTGTGGTTATCTTTCAGTCTCAGTATCCGTCATCAGCTCAGTGTTTCATCATTTTATCTCCAGGAGAAGGAAATTTTTAGAAGAACTACAAAACATTTGTAGAATACATTTAGAGCCTAAGTAATTTGCATAAAGGAACTAAAAAGAGCCTTAAGTGGCCTGTAACATTTCCAATAATAAAGACCATAAAACGAATATTCAAGGTCACACCAGATTCTTTCATGTGTGTATATGTGTGTATGTGCATCAATATATAGAGATTTTATATATATATATATATATATATATTCTTATGCGTATCAGTATGCTTGTGTGTGTGTGTGCGTGTGTGTGTAAATATACTGAAAGTGCGATATGTGCGTGTTTGTGTACGTATTTATTCATACAGATCATAATTCATGCCTCAATTTCCACGATATAACAAGTACATATATATTGTCTTGATTTTTCAACGGAGAAATGTGAAACACCGAAGCTTTAATCAACACACCACCATTTTCGGGTCTGTGCTATTTTATCATGGTTATCATTTTTCAATAATTTAAATATCTCTGCAGTTTGATAATATTTCAGAAATACTAAAGAAGATATATATACCCAATTAACTTATATTTAGTAATATAATATGAAGATTATAATCAATAATATATCATGTATCTTTTCGGAGATACATTTCATTTTGAAATATTATTTAACTTATTGCCAAAACAGTAGCAGCGTTCATCACCGTAAAAGAATATTGCGGTTTGGAAGGTGATAATGGAAAACAGTTTGTCAAATAACAATTATCCGTAATGTGAAAAATATGTAGATAAAGATCATTTGACTATCATTTTAATTTGTTGCGAAAATATTTTAGACAAAGGTGTCATACCATTAAAAAAAAAAATTGATATTCACTCTTTGAAGTTAAGTTTTTGATTATCACTATATCTTATACAGATAATACATATATATATTTGGGATAATAACATGTCGGCATTGTTTCTTATCTTTAGAGAATAATTGACGAAGTTGTTCGATAATAACGAAAACATATTTTCTCACTAATGTAAAAGTTTCTTTGTTGTAATGATTTTTCAGAAAGACTGCAGAATCTACTTCTGACTCGGCAGTAGAGCGGACAGATATACACTTGAATCTGTCCGTCTAGCGCTGCAACTCGAGATGTAAGATTTCTTAACAAATAATCCAGTGAATTCCAAATGGTTCTGTCCCATTTCTCGTTGCACATCATTTCCAATGAGAAATCAGGACCTAGTTGTTGTTGATGTGTTTTGTTTTTATTTATTTATTTATTTATTTATTTATTTATTGCTCAAATACTGTACTTCACTCTATGGCACTTGCTTTTAGTGACGGTTTCTATCTCGCGCAAATGCTAGGTTGGAAGAGATGCAAGTCAAATCAAGTCAACAATTGTTTGGTGCGTAGACATGCAAATAAATTACGGTCGTTGATCGGTATGTATTTAGTCGATGACATAGTCAGAAAGAAAAGAATTTATATGCATTTGTTAATATTCTATGCCATACATTATTGCGAAACAATTGACATAAAAAAGTTTTGTTTAT
>NC_142931.1:67676730-67701730 GCF_046866305.1 Octopus bimaculoides | reverse complement strand
AATCGACCCAAGTATTTAACTGGTACTTATTTTATCGATCCCGAAGAATGAAAGGCAAAGTCAACCTCGGTGGAATTTGAACTCAGAAAGTAAGGACGGACGAAATGCCTCTAAGCATTTTGCCCGGCGTGCAAATGATTCTGCCAGCTCGCAGCATTAACAACAATAACAACAACAACAGCAACAACAATAATAATAATAATAATCGTCAACATTCTTTGGAATTTCCGAATACAAATAGAAAAATTGACTCCAATCGACCAGACATTGTGATCAAAGACTACAACAGAGGAGTTTGTCTGTTAATAGATATGTCTATCCCACAAGATCAACATGTCTCAAGAAAGGAATACGAAAAGCTGTCTCACTAAAAAGATCTGCAAACTGAAATCACAAAAGTGTGGAAGCTTAGTACTACGATAATACCAGTAGTAATTGGTGCATTGTGAATGATAAAGAAGGGAGCTGAGAAGTATATTAAGCAACTCCCTGGTAACTCTAATCTTTGTGAACTACAAAAGATAACCTTGATGGGTACAGCCCATATACTACGGAAAGCACTTTCCATCTAAAATGGAATAAATGGGTAACGCAATCGTTGTAACTGACTATACCGTTGAAGTGGGTACACCACCATTTCTACTGCCCAGTGCCAAAGAATTATTTTTTTCCTTTGTTATTTTAAAATAGGGTAAACCATTTGAGATATTGAAGGCCCTTCAAAGTAGACCTCACACACAGTTCCAGCAAAATGGGGCAACTGCTCATACCGCAAGAGAAACAAAGCAGTTGCTACGGCAGTACTTTGGAGAGAGAATAATCTCCTGCTAATCTCAACTGGCTTTCATGTTCCTCAGACTTGACTAGCCCGGATTTTTTTCTTGTGGGGATACCTGAAAGAGAGGGTTTACGTCAACAAACTGGAGATCCTGGTGCAAGTGAAGGAGAACATCAATAGATAAACCATAGAAGTTGGGCTCTGAAACTCTTGAGGGTGTTATGGTTCAGGTTTTGGAAAGAGCACAGGCTTGCGCAGCAGAAAATGACTGCCATATAAGCGATGTCCTTTTCCATATGTGATGTAGTTGTGTTGCAAAATATGACTTGTATACATTAATTTCCATTATGTCCTTTATATTGTATCAAAATTTCATGCATTTATTTGTAAAGTTAAGGAAGTTATTAAAAATTGAAATCCATCAGTGACTTTTAGGACACCCTGTATATGTGGTTTAACCTACACATATAGCGTTATTTTAGATAATGCTGAAATTCATGTTCAAAAATATATTATTCATTAGAATAAATTATATCATTCTATTAATATTTGCTTGTTTTTGTCACTGTTAAGCCCCCACATCAACCCTTACAAAGCCGTTCTTTTCCTTAGAGTCTACATTGTCTAATGTATTACACTTTCTTTTGGACGACTGGGATTTAAGGATTATTTAGCTTTCGCAAACAAACAAATCTAGAAGTCGCAGTGAGGTTCACACTTTGTCCCGTTTAATTCTACTTGTTTTGAGTTTCTCGGTGAAGTAAAATGCCAAATTGAATCCATTATAATTTGAACTCAAAAACAAGTAAGCAAACTTGCTATAATGAAAAGATCTGATATGGAAACATTTTTCTGCATCATTCGCCGTTTCTACCGTTTTGGAATTGTAAAACAAATACAGGAAGAATATATTATTTCCAGCTAATATAACATGTATAAATTGTCGTATATCTATGAAATCAATTAAATAACTATAAACGATGCAATGTACATATCATTAGCATCTCTTTCTTTCTCTCTCTCTCTCTCTCTCTCTCTCTCTCTCTTCACAACTTTCTCGCTCTCATTTTCTATCTCCTTCTCCCCCCTCTCTCTCTCTTCCATATAATATGTGTGCATATATGTATGAGTGTGTGTATGAGACTTCATTGCTTATGTATGTGTGCACGTGCATTTGTGTCTATGTGTTTTTTAAAGCTACTTGAATGGCAAATGGATAAATAGGAAACAAAATCAGATGAACTCTGTTTTACCTTGTCAGTCAAAAAGAAACTATAATTCAACTAAAGAAGATCTTTGTCGCTTTCAATCAACTTTCGGCATTTCATGGCCTTTTAAAAATATTTCGATAAAATACGCATTGCAAATATTATGACGTCATGCTAAAATTGTGATATCGAAATGATATTCAATCGCGTTAAACTGCGGTTTTTCAAATTTTTAGATGTTGTTTCTTTGTAGTTATTATTTTGTTGTTGTATTTTTTTATTTAAAAGAGTTCAGTTATTGCTTTCAATCGGAAAAAAATTTAGATATATGTTTATTGCTTTCTATCTCATGTAGCTATGCTTTGCACCATAGAAATGAAATAACTGAGGTCGATGATCATGATTTCAAATAGACATTGTTCTGCGCTTCTAATTTCATTTATATGACGGAAATTGACACCAGAACACCTGGCGATATTAGCTAGGAAACTCAGATATTTTATGTAGGTGGTGAGGTATCTCTCTGTCTATCTATCTATCTATTTATCTATCTATCTATCTATCTATCTTTCTCTCTCTCCTGTCTCTCTCTTTTTCTCTCTGATGATAGTCAGTTACAACGATGAGTGTTCCACTTGATTCGATCAACGGAAAAGACTCCTCGTGAAATTAACGTGGAAACGGTTGAGCACTTCACAGACACGCGTACCCTTAACGTAGTTCACTGGCAGATTCAGTGTAACAAGGTTGGCCCCTTAAATTACAAGAAAACTCACTTTTGCTCGCTGAGTGAACTAGAGCAACGCGAAATAAAGTTTCTTGCTCAAGAATACAACGCACCATCATTTATTGAACTCGCTACATCAGGATCGTGAGCCGAATTCTCTAACCACAAAGTTATACGCCTTCGATGGAGAATAACACTTTTCCATTTAACACTGAAAAACCTGCGCTGCATGTTCGGATATATTTTTCTTTTTCAAAGTTACTTCAGGGAGAACGTCGGCTAATTCTTTTGATACGATGCACCCTATACGATTCAACATAATAACATTTCAGAACTTAAGTGCAGCACATTTCCGAGAATTCTATGAAATACATATACAAAATATAGACTGCGTATAAATTTAAAACACATATAGAATGTATGCGTTAAGAAGCTTGCTTACCAATCACATGGTGCCGAGTTCATTCCCACTGCGTGGCACCTTGGGCAAGTGTCTTCTGCTATAGCCTCGGGCCGACCAAAGCCTTGTGAGTGGATTTAGTAGACGGAAACTGAAAGAAGCCCGTCGTATATATGTATATATATATATATATATATAATATATCTATATATATATATATATATATATATATATATATATATATATATATATATATGTATATATACAACACGAACACATACATATATACACACACACATACATACATACATATATATACACACACATACATACATATATATACGTATATATGTGTGTGTGTATGCGTGTGTGTGTTTATATAATAATAATAGCAACAATCCTTAGATGGAACTTATAAACATTTTAATGCATCGCTATGTCCGTTTCCACAAATCACATGTCTCTTAAGATCACAGTCCATATTTATCCTACAATATATCAATACAGCTCGATGCAGCCCCCAAAAAACCGGTTCATCAGTCAGCGAATATGTTTAGTACTTTCTATCTCATGTTTATTACTTTCTATCTCATGACACAAATCTAATTACTGGACGTGTAAATACACCTCCGGTTATTAAAATAGAAGAATAACAATCTATAATCTTTCTGTTTACATTCAGTGTGACTTAGCTACTGTTTCAGACCGTTATCTCGAGTCTGTAAAGGTCTCTTTTGTTGTTTCATACACATATATACACACACACACACATAAGGCAGTGGTTTTAGAGAAATTTGGGTGACCTTTCTGTCAGAATACTATACACTTTAGATACATTCTCGTCGCCTTTGTATAGGGCAACGATTCAGCCGCAGAAAACGGGATCGAAACCAGCCGCCATGAGGACAGCCTCCAAGTATCGATGGTCCACTCTGTGGAAAGCTTTGGATTGATCCAAATTGTGTGTGTGTGTATTTCCCCATCACTGCTTGATAGCCCATGTTAGTGTGTTTATGTCTCCCATAATTTAACGGTTCGGCAAAATAGACCGATAGGCATACAAAAAAGGGCTGAGGTCAATTTGTTCGACAAAAAACCCTTCAAGGCGTGATACAAGTAAAAGATAAACGATGGATTCTTTTAAACTTCGAGAATGAAATGTATTTTGATAAACACGGACTTCATAGTCATACATTATGTGCGTAATGTCCTGCATATATTATATGATATTATGACGTAACAATAAACTTTGTAAACTTTTCAACTTCAGTCTCTGTCAATATGTACCCACGCTAACACACACACACACACACCACATACACACCCACACTCACACACGCAAACACACACACACACTCACACAAACAAACACATGCGTATTTATTCAGGAGATACACGTATCTACACATATATACACTCGCTGATCATTGAAACATCTCAAGCCCTAATAGTTTTGCGTTTAGATTTATTTACTCATCTATCAATCCTGCGTGCATGAGTCTGTGTGTGTGCATGTGTGTGTGTGTGTGTGCGTGCGCACGCGTGTGTGAGTGTGTATGTTTGTCTGTGTTGGTCCTCCACCATCGCTTGACAAACCGTGTGAGTGTCTTTACGTCCCTGTAGCTTAGCGGCTCGGCAACACTGACCGATGGAATAAGTACTAGGCTTACTAGATAAGTACTGGGGTCGATTCATTCGACTAAAATTCTTCAAGAAGGGACACCAGCATGGCCACAGTCTAATGACTAAAACAAGTAAAAGAAAGATAGGAAGCAAAGTAAATAAGTAGTAAAATCCGCAGATATTCTTCACATGCCTTGGCATGCATCGGACTTGGGCAACCGTTCTTCGAGTAGCAAACCGCATGAGACTTGATTCATCATTATGCAGGCTGCACTACTAAAAATAGATTGTTCGTTAGGTGAGCCATTTAAAAATTCCCGTCGCGCCGAAGTTTTCCAATGACCAACATAAGTCATGAGCATTAATAACTTTCAGTGTGAATCTCTGTGGGCTCATCCGTAATTTGATAAAATGATAGTTTTTAAACATCTTCAGCAATTGTAGATAAAGAAGTAGAAAACAAAGAGCTTATTTCATTTTTAAATTTCAATAAAATATTGATTTCAAATTTTGGAACAAGGCCAGCAAGCTCGGGGGAGGGTTACGTCGATTACATCGACTTCAGTACTCAACTGGTACTTATTTTATCGACCCCAGGAGCATGAAAGCATAGTTGATCTCGGCGGTGTTTGAACTTAGAACATGGAGATAGACTGTTGGCGTGCTAACGATCTTCCCAGCTCGCCGCCTTTGTTTTCAACAAAATATTCAGACAATTTTATAAATCTTCCACTTGTCTAATTCTCTTTGGATCCAGTTTTTCAAATTATTTTCAGTAAATATCTTATAAACCTTACTATCTTAGTCTATATCAAATATATAGAATGTATAATACGTCGATGTATTTGTGAAAACTGTTTCCAGTATTTTTATTTTAAAACATGATTTCTGAGGGCACGATTATACTAGTACATGTATATTACACAAAACAGGTATACCTGTACAGACATGAAATGACAGTCTGATTTCAAGGAGAATTGGTTCTTATTTCTTACATTTCTAGCTAATATATATACTTTACTTTGCTGGTTCATACATGTATATTTACATTCGTATTCCATTGGAATGTGAAGAGAGGGAGGCTTATCTACTAATTATATTAGATTGTCGTTACGTGTAGCAGCTCTCTCGATTCATAAGATTGGAGAGTGAGATTTGAAGGGGATTTGCCTACTATTTTTAGAAGAACGTGCTACATCGTAAATGTCTATGTTGGTGGCTCATAGACACATATGAAAATACATAATTCAGTAGAAATAAACTCTAATTAAGTAGTTTGCTATATTCTTCTTTCTTAAGTGCAATCGTCGTCATTAATTTTGATAAATGTCAATATGTCATTTAAAATGTCTAGTTTATGTATGTAGACGTCTATGTTTAAGATAATGAATGTATTTTGATTTATTTGCTTTACTGATGACCATCATACGTATAAGAATGGTGTTGTTAAAAGAATTCCATTAGTATGACACTACATTTAATGTCTTAAGAACATAAATTTATATACACAAATAGTCGTATTTAAGGGTCTTATATTTAGTTAAGTTTTCAATTCAGGTCGTATGGGGATTCTTCTTCTAAAAATATTCTCACTTTTGTATTTATCATTTTCTTTAAATGTTGTTGTGACCGAGAAAGCCTATGTTTAAAAGATCGCCAAATCGGAGCCATTTCATGTTTTCTTATATGAGAGACTGCGTTGCACTGTTTAATATATGCCACATTATTAATTTCAAGGTTCCCTCTAGAAGGATTTTTTAATGAACTACATATAACAATAAATCACCGCATTCTCCTTCCTTTCTCTCTCTGCATGCCTCTCTTTCCATGTGTCTCTTTCTCTTTCTGTGTGTTCGAATCTTCCTCAAAGAGTGAGAGAAAGCAAAAGAAAGATTAAAGAGAGGTTGAAAGATGAAGAAAAGCTGAGAGCTCGATGTCACACAAACGCATTTTTCAATGGTTCTCTTACTGATACTTTCATGCTTTTCAAAATGTTTGCACTTCTACTTTCTGCTATTAGTACTTTATCATCTATTATGGTCATATTCGAAGAAATCGAGGTCTGGAAAATATAATCATGGAAGGAAGAGTGGAGGGAAGTGGATCAAGATGCGAGCAAAGAAGGCAATGGATGGGCTAAAGTGGCAAAACAGCTGGAGAACTTGCTTTTAATCGGAAAGATGTTCGTGGTAGTGTCATCAATGCGATGCAGAGGTAGGATACACGATGTATCATGTCATCTTCCCACCTTTCTACCGCTTCTTTCCTGCCGGGCAGTTGGTACTCGTAGGGCGATTTGGTCGCTTATTGGAGATAATAATCTGAATGCGAGCCAGAGTGCCTTCTCTTAAAGGCTCTCTAATGGTGCCAGTGTTCTTAAATCGGGCGAGAGATTGCCACCATTTCTTTTCATTCTTACCAGACTGCTTTGTAAATATTTATTTATTTTTGCATCTCCTTCGTTTGAAATATGTGGATTATGGACTTGTTTCCAGTTTGGGGATACCTAAGATTAACTACCGTTTCGTTGTTGTTCTTTACCTATACATCTGCTTTGATCAGTAAGACTTATCTTCAAAGACATCCTAGTTATGATGGACCCATGTTTTTCAGAATGCATACATCCAGTGTAAACTACCTCATTTTAAAGTGATAGAATATAATTGAAGGAACATTTAGCTGTTATAACTCGCAGGTGGACCAGCTACTCGAAAGCTCCACTACATATGCCAAATGTGCTTCAATACCTCACGCTCTTTGTTAATTTCAGTAGCCATAATAAAATTACGTTTTCATACTATACGCTTGAGCATATCGTAACCACAATGTCCGAAACTCCATTTTTTTCAGAAGGTAAACTTTATTTATATTTGCGATATAACGCTGAAACATTTGCGGTGTCCAAATATTTTGATACAGTTTGGAGAGTTCCGCAATTAAATTACGTTTTGGAAATTTCATATTTTTCCATAATTTCCAGCAGTCATGACAGGTACTTCTGTTGCATTTCCTTGCTCAATTCTATATACAATACATATATTTAAAATTGCATAAGCATCATATTATTGATAAAAATATATTTATATTTTGGTTCAGGTTAATAAAACAATGTATGTTTAATTACTACTTATGTTGGTTTTAAAGCATTCTGCATTTATTTTCTGTTCCTAACGTTATATTTTATAGAGAATCAATACATTTTCTGTTAAAGATTTTTATTGACGGGTTTAACAGAAACATATCTTCAAAACTCGAGTCCGGCATCTGTATTGTTACACTTATTATTACCATAAAATCCTTAAGTATTGCATGCTTATTGTTGAGCGATCTCCAATTCCATATATATTCATGATTACATTGTAATATTTTCTTTTTGTTTTATATTTATATTGATATTCTAAATTTCATTGTGTAATTAATTTTAATAACTGTATTGAAGCTTTTTATTGCTTTAACATTTATTACTTAATATGTACCAGAAACTTATCAGTAGTGTAATGATTCAAGCATGCGTGAGTGGCGCATTGATTAGGAAGGGTTCTATGCAAGCCATAATATTATGAGGTGTACACAATGTAAATTCACCTTATGTCCAACCTTACTTATTGGAAATATACTTTTACACAGTAGAGTAACAATTGCTAATATTATTCAGTGTTATAATATTTTTGAAAATTATCATTCATTCTCATGATGTTCAGCAGTATGTGGTTGGCTTGTGTCTGGTTGCCATAATAAACTTTATTGAATGTATATAAGTGTGTGTGTGTGTGTGTCTGAGTGTCTGAATATATGTATATATATATATATATATATATATATATATATATATATGTATGTATGTATATGTGTATATGTTTGCATATATGTATGTATAAATGTATATATGCATATGCGCATATATATATATATATATATATATATATATATATAGGTTGTGTGTGTGCATACACATATATGCAATCCTTTTGATATACAAGTAGGAACGAATGATTTGTGTAAGTTATAGTTTCAGTGAGATATAATCATTTTATATAATTCAATAAAATTGAAATGAAGTATCCTTAATTATTCAACTCACTAGATTTAACTAGTGAAGGCGAACAAGAGAAATATCATTCTTAATATGACAATGAATCAAATGGACAACAAGGAAAGACAATGAGAATTGATTTTAAAATCCTATTCAACTGAAATAAATGCATTCATTTTTATAAAATTATGTGGTTACACTGCAATTATTGTAATTTAGTTTTCTTAAAACCTACTTGCCCTTGTAAGATTCTAGTATCGTTGAAACAAAGCTAAAATAGAATTATGTAAAGCGATATGCGATATAAGCATCAATTTGAGTCAAAAGAATTATCCTTTGTCTTAAATTAATGCTTGTAAGGTCTAAGAGTAATTTTAGTTCAAAATCTTAGCAGTTAAGTTCATTCAGAATTTTATATACCATTACAAAATTTAGTCCTTTATATAATATTTCTGACAAATGTTTATCTCGTCGAGGCACACACATCCAAAACATTTTAGCCGAGTTTAATTTTCGTAAGAAGATATAACCAATTAAATCAATTTTGATAAATGTTTGACACTTACATTTATAGTTTGTTACTGCTATAATTGCTTAGACCTTCAAGTCACTCATGTAGATATCTCAGCTGATAGACGCGCTTTACGCCTCCAGAGCTCTTTCGCACATTTTTTTTTAAAACATGCGCGGAAGGATGTGTGTTAATTCAGTTATCCTCTCCTGAGATATTTGGTGTATCACACGTTTGACTATCTGAATGTAGCTACGGAATGGAACACCAGCTTTACACATATTAATTAACAAAATCTACTTTAAATATTGAATTTAAGTTTTCTTGTTTGCTTTTCTAAACATAATAATATGCAATTTATCCCGACACGCATGACTTAAGATATTTTTCTCTGCGATTTTATAGATTATAAAGCAGGCATATAGAATCCATTTGAACTCAAAAGATAGCAATTCGTATTCGGTCGGATCAGATTTATAAAAATTTCTTGGGAAGAACAGAAACTGAGTTCGCTGTTAGCCAATCTCTAAAATGACTGTATGAAATGAAAGATAAATGGAGCCGTTCAATATGCTGCATACAATCCTCCACCGTCGATCCGTATTTCCCTTTATAAGAATAAAAGACATTAAAAATACATTAGTAATAGAGAAAAAGTATGAATAATCTTTCAGACTTAATACAGTGGAAATCAGCAGAAATTTGCAAAATTTTTGTTTTCTTTTTATTTTGTAAGAAAGAAAGTTTGTTGTTTGTTGTTTGCCTCTTTTTGTGATAAGGATTTAAAGACTTTAGTCTAAGCTCAACAGGAAAACGTGAAAAGTATCGGCTCATTTCATTTCTCTCTATTGTAATGCTCAGTAAATTTAGAAAGTAAAAATTGTTATTGTTTCTTGAGAGAAGGATACACTTCCTATTATTCAACAGAAGTAGATTTCTCTACATTGGCTTAGGAATGTTTTATGTTTTGTTACGTGTGACATATCTCTATAACTACTTCTAAAGAAGTTTCGGCTACCCTTGCATCATAAATTAGCTCTATTTATTCTAATGGACATACATCAAGGGCATTGGTATTGAGAAAATCGGAAAGAATGCATTGGCTGAAGCAGAAAATCACAGTCTTCTTTGGAAATGTCACTTAATGCATGCTTGAGCAAGATATTCAAAAGCAAGAATATTGACTTGCTATTTTCTTGGTAACAAAGTATGTTCATGACGAAATGCAATCTAAGAAATAACTGGACATTAACTTCTTATATCCCTTCTTTCAAAGAAACTAACTCTATTAACATGCTTTCATTCTGTATTCAATGTGAGAAATGTTTCACCATACAATTTGTATTTATCTATGATGTGTAGATGTGTGAGTGCATGCATGTATGTATAGATATACATGTGTATGTGTGTGTGTGTGTGTGTGTGTGTGTGTGTGTGTGTGTGTGTGTGTGTGTGTGTGTGGTCTTGAATGAATGAATATTTTTATCTTAAAAGTATGGAAAAAAAACTCTAGTATTGTGGCTTGTGAATTTCAAGTACAATAAAACCAAGGTAGCATACAAAACACTTAATATTTAAGGCAGCCGCTTAATGTCTTTTAAATAAGATTAATCTTCCGTAACAAGAATGAAGCGAAAATAGTATTCGATTGCCGATGTCAATTATTCATCATGAGATTCAAGATATTAAAAGAACTTAGGAGAAAGCCGATAATGATGGATAGGATACATAGGGAAAAACCTAAATGATTACAGATTTATCCAAACGCATTACTTTCTTTCAATTGGCATTGCAAAATAAATCTGAACTCCGTACTGTTCTCTCAATTCAGTTAGTCTCTATACAAATGATGCAAGGTTTACCTCGTTTCCGTTTTCGTCTTATTCTCCATTTTATTCCTCGATAATTTTCAATAAAACTCAATATGTATAAAAGAGTACATATAAGTATGATTTATTTTGACCTTTTGTCCGTGTATTATTAACATATAGGCAGTGAGCTGGCAGAATCGTCAGCACGCCGGGCGAAATGCTTAGCGGTATTTTGTCTATCGCTGCGTCCTGAGTTCAAATTCCACCGAGGTCGACTTTGCTTTTCATCCTTTCGGGGTCCATTAAATAAGTACCAGTTACGCACTGGGGTCGATGTATTCGACTTAATCCCTTCCCCCAAATTTGAGGCCTTGTGCTTCCAATAGAAAGAATTATTCTTATTATTAGCATATTTGTTGGACCAGTAGACTAAAGATATAAGAGGTAACAAAATATATTCCAAGTTCAAATCTTGATAAAGTTAACTGTGCCTTTCAGCCAAGTAGCATCGATAAAATTAGTATCGGTAAAGAAGCAGGCTCATTTAGTCAGCTCTTTCCGTATTTAATAAATGTTTCGTTTTTTTTTTGGTTTGTTTGTTTGTTTGTTTGTTTTCTTTTTTTTTTTTTGGGGGGGGGGTCTAGATTTAGCATGACACGCAATCATTGTAGTAAGAAGCATTACATGATGTGGAGTGATCTTCAGACTGAAGACCTGGTTTGTCTGAATACTTGAAATGGAGTGAAATCTACTAAAAAGCACCAAATGGCTTGTGAGTTGTGTTAAACAAGGGAAAATTATCAAGGCTGCCCTCCATTTCTATGTCCATCCTTTCATATTCTGTAGTCAGGATCAAATTAATTCAATGCATGAACTCCACAGTTTATATAAAAGTGATTATCATTTTTATAAAACGATGTATTCAAAAACCGCTACACACTAGTATTTATTTCGTTTTACCAAATTGAGAAAACTTGAATCAGTTTACCAGTTACGCGTTTACCAGTCTTAGTTATATCAAATATCACTTACTTTCTCATCCTCATCTTCCCAAAACACCAGTAACAGCATCATTATCATATTTGTCTTCGTCATCATCGTCATCATCAAGATCAAAGTTATTTTCATGCATATTTTAATATTAGGAACATCATTGCTATCATCTCCTCATCATCATCTTCAATGTCATCATCATTTTCGTCATCCTTATTATACTCAGCATCATCATAATCCTCATTAATTTGTACCCACATCTGTTTTCTCGTGATACAATTCAAACATAGTCTCCTAGATATTTTCTAATTATCTCTCAGCAGGATCATTTTGACTCTATAGTATTATATACGTTTATAGGATTTTTTTTTTCGCTCTTTAAACAACCATTCCGATATTGAAAGAACACCACGTTGCTCCTATCTGTACTGATATATATGGGTTTTTGTTTTTTTTGTTTTTCGTTTTGATTTTGTTTTTATTATTCCTGGAGAGAAACTTCTGAATTTCATGAACATTGATATTGATCAACCTTTCAACTGACAGGCAAAGCACTACATTTATCTATTTAAGACAAAATTTTCAATCTCAAGCCCATCTCTGTTGCCTAGGATATACTCTGTTTTCCCAACTTCCTGTGAAAGGGATTTTTAGGCATAGAAGCAACCACTTTACCAACTATTCAGTTCTCCAAACAAAATTCTCACTGTCTCTGAGTCTTCTGCATTTCTCTCAGTTCATCTCCTGTCTTTATACTGTTGTCTAAATGTATGCAACCACAAGTATTTATTGACTTATCTCTTATTTCACATCAAGGACGTCTACTTCATTTCACTTTTCACTGACGCTATCATCATCAGAAAATTCAATGTACACAGCATCTCTTGGCGTTTGCAATTCTCTCAAGCCTACGCCACCAACTTCCTCACCAATCTGTGATCTTTGCCGACACAGTAACTTTTCAAATACTCCACATTTCGTTTTCACCTCCTAAATCATCCTTCACTCTGCTAATTTTTATCCGTCATCAGAAATTAACGGACCATTGCATAATCAAGTCATTATGCCCCATATCTTCTTTCTGCTCAACATCTAACTTCCGAATCATTTGATTCTTCAATTCGATTACTTTGTGAAAACTCAGACACCTATATTCTTTGACAGAAAATGCACTACATTTCCGAGCCATCTGCGACATTTAAGGAAGTGACCGAGAGATATGTCCCTCTATATAGCTCACAAAATCAAAACCTACAACCTCAGACCTGAAGTACAGCTTTGTGTTAAATTGCGATCACCTCTGATCAAAAGCTTTCCAAATATATGTCGGCCTGCATTAACTAATACATCTTTCTATTTATTTAAGATAAGATTTGAGAGAGGGATGGCAGTTATTTCCAGTTAGTAGAATAGCTATGTTGAGGTTTCCTTGTTGGTTTATCAATAATCATTCTTTACAGATCCACACACAAAGAATCCTACCTAGAGCACTTACTATAACCACCGGCGAGTGGTTGAAGTACAATCACAATGCCTACAACGTAGCCAATAGAAAAACAAAGAATATTTTCAAGTATTTGAATTGCCCGCAAGCTTCTTTTGTTTCCCAGCGTGCAGTTTGTTATTTTCACAAGGATCGCTTCTCCTTAAACAAGGCAGCCTTGTAAGTAACATCCGTGCGTATAACGCTACATTACAAACTTTCAACTTGATACTGTACTACTAAAATGTACGTCTTCCCAAACTCAATTGTTCTACTCCATTTGTTTAAGCATATGATACTTAGTCACAAAGTTCAAAATTTCCAAACACTGATCTAAAGGAACCCTACAGGTCACTCGACCTTCTTAACATAGCAGCGAAGGCTCCCTTAAGTAATAATTTTCTGAGATTTTGGACGATTCACAGTTCACCGAGGTCAAACACAACCACAAAAGAAAAGAGCTGAGCAAAATCAAAATCAAAGCAACAACATAGTCCAAAAAGTATCCTACTAATCAAAAGCCCTTCAATACTATAGTTAGTAATCTTTGTAATTATATTTGCTATCGGAATTTAACGACAAAGGAACATTAAGTATGATTAGCAGCAGCAGTAGTTTAATAAATCATTGGAACTCTTCTTGCGCTTTCTTTAGCCTAACCTTTTAGTTCTAACGTTTTTATATTTCAACGTATACCGTATGATATTATGAATAATACTGATATCACTCGTTGTTTAGTGGTGGTGATTTACTCCCAAAACAAACACGATCGCGTATATCCACTTCTAAAGACAATTCAAATATGACAATCCGGTTTTTATATGATTTTTCAAACATGTTTTATTGAGAACTACTGCTACTCATGTCTTTTTTGCTTGATAAGAATGTTGGTCTATGTGGTTTACGAATTATTTCGCTGACATTTCAAGCAGGTGCAGCGAACATGAAAACGCTCCGACTTTGTCTCGATCTTCCTCTTTGGCTTATGAATGCATTAGTTATACGATTTGAAAGGAGGAGGAGGGGGAGGGGAGGCGGCGGCGGTGGTGGTGGTGGTGGTGGTGGAGAGGAAGGAATGGGGAGGATGATTGGAAGGAGGGTAGAGAAGGAGGGTAGAGGTGGTGGAGAGAAGAAGAAGAAGAGGTGGTGGAGAAGATGATGGTGGTGGAGAAGGTGATGGTGGTGGAGATGGTGATGGTGGTGGAGATGGTGATGGAGATGGTGATGGTGGTGGTGGTGGAGGAGGAGGAGGAGGAGGAGGAGGAGACGGTGATGAATGAGGAGACGGTAATGGAGGTGGAGGTGGTGGAGAAAGAAGAGGGGAGATGGTAATCATAGTAGTACAGTAATAGTAGTTACAGTACTAGCAGTAGTGAAAACACCAGCAGCAGCAACTGCAGCAACAGCAGCAGCAGCAGCGTCATTAGTAGTAGTATGTAACGCAGCTTCCATTTCTGCTTCTGCAAGTGTGAGATAAAAATAATAATAATAATAATAATAATAATAATAATAATAATAATAATAATAATAATAATAACAATGACATCTACATAAAGAAAGAGAAAGAAAAAGCCAAATTTCCCATGAACCAACGTTGTTATTTTTCGATTTTTCGAGGTGCTGACATCAATATATTTATTTTTATTGTCCTCAGAATCATGGCTGAAAAGCCACGACAGGAAGCTGCATAGTTGCTATAGTAACTTTATTAATACTGAGCAGATGTTCTGTTAGATAATTCGAAGTCCAATACCACTGATAATTCTGTTGATAATAAAACGTCTACGTTTATTACTAGTAGATTCGTCATAAATACTAGATAAGGTAACCGACTCCCAGATATATATATATACATACATACATACACACATACATATATATATATATATATATATATATATATATATATATATATATATATATATATATATAAATATATATATATATATAGGTATGTATATATATATATATATATATATATATATATATATATATATATAAGTATTGGCCTGTTCAACGTAGTTCATATGTAGAAACATAATATAAGATAAAGACTTTATACGTAAAAAGTCTTCAGGAGATGTAAATGTATCTTGAGCAACTTGAAAACACGTTCTGAGTGAGAGCGGTATGATCACTATCGTGTTGCCGTTGTAATCACCATCATTGACAACATCATCTCCATCATTTTCACCCTCATTACCATTATCATCATCATCATCGATAGGTTTAGAAACAACAGCAAACAGCTGCGTTGTCGCCGTCGTCATCATCATCATCATCATCATCATCTTCAACATCGTCATCCTCTATTATTGCTGATGTCATTTCGTGATCTCTATCGCTACTACTGTCGATATCATCATAATCATCCTCTTCGTCATTGTTATCGCTAACGTTGTTCCACATCGTTGTTCGTCATCGCTGTCATCGTTGTCGTTGTCATTCTCATCGTCATCATCATCATCATCATTATTATAAACATCATGATTGTTATTATTGATGTTGTTGGCATTATCGTTCCCCCTTCATCGACGTCATCGACATCATTATTCATCCTCCCTTATCAAACGTAAGGCATATTTGTTTGTTTGTTTTTTTCGTCCCAGAAATGGATGGAGATACGCCATTAGTTTCACTGCATATTAGAGTCAGGTTTATATGATATGGGATGGGCAGTCTGTTGCACATGAATTGAATTTCCTCTTCTCTACAAGGCTTATTCAATCCGACAGAAAGCTAAATGCGAAAATAACTTTGTTTCAGAGGGTGCTATGGAGTTTTTGGAATGGTACTGAACTGCCCTTAGTGCTCAGCTCATGATTAAATTTCTCAAATTTACCCTACCAGTGTAGGTTAGGATATTGAACACTGATGAACGCTAATAAGCCCTGCTTGATAGAAAATATATTTAGTGATTCAATGAAGTAGAACTCCAGCTGTTAGGAACATCAACCAAATTTCCTTCAAAGTACACTCAACAGTCGTAAGAACACGAGAACGTAACCCAAGACATACAAAGATAAAGGGAAAGTCACGCCTTGAAGTTTTCATAATGGGTAAGCTTAATCAATACTAACCTGAAGTTAAATAACAACCTAACCCTATTATGAAAAGTTTCTGTATTGTATTTAAGCGTTTCCACCGTTCACAGATTTTCAGATACACGTGTTATGGGGTAATCCATATAGAGACGTTATTTTAGAACTTGTGTTGACTATTTTCGGTTTCGTTTAGGATTTAGAATTCTTATAAAGTATTCTTATTTTGCATTCCGCAGTTGATCATTTTTACTTTTATTTTTCTTTTAAAAGAGCATATTTTGAATTTTCCATTTGTACAATTGTCTAGATTTTTCGCTACATGGAACATTTCTAAGAGATGAATGTTTGATTTATTGTTTTTTTCCTCTAAACCGATTTATAAATTTTTATCCCATTTGGCCGATATAATTATCTTTGCAATATGAGTATGTAATACAATAAATGAGATTTTTTGTTTTGCAATTCATATTTGAATTAACCTTCATTTTCTTCCCATTCTTGGTTGTTCCCTATTCATTTCTTTTACTCTTCCTACAACTAAGGTCTCCATAATTTGGTGCTTATATAATTTCTTCGTTTGATCTCAATTTCGCCTTTGTTAAAAGTCCTTTATTTTTTGGTGGCTGTTTTTGACTACTTACAATGTGTGACTCTTAAATTATTTTTCAAAGATTTGACGATTAGTGTAGAATTGGAAAATATCGTTTGGCTAAACAAATGTTATGGCCCCCGAAGATTATTGGTTGTTAATACAAATAGAATATTCATATTTGTGTTTGGTCTTCGCTCTTGTTGTGAGGGCTTCTCCGTAGGGCAGAGAGTAGGATCTATTTTGTCTTGGTTATGGCATGCTTTACTATGCCTTTTGGATAAGTTTTATTTGAACGAATATATATAATTCTATCAATCATTTCTCTTGTCTATATCCGTAATTATTGAACATATGATCCTTACTCCCGGTCACATTGTATGGGATGTTTCTTCCAATGTGAAATGAGTGACAAGATCTAAAATTTAAATATTGGTATGTGTCTGTCATCTCAGTAGACATTGATTGTAACCATTTTATTGTGTGTATCTGTATGTATGTGTACATGTGTGTGTGTGCATGTATATATATATATATATATAAAATATATAGTTTTAGGAAAAATAACCAAGTTTCAATAAACGTTTTTAGCTTTAAATAGTATAGCTTTAACTATTACACCGGTTAAATATGTACTAATTTTATTTTCATTATGATTTTAAACTTAAACTTCGTTCAAATTGTATTTAAAACAAAGATAATTTAAAACAATGATAATTTATGTAAGCTGTTTTTTTGTATATAATATACATGTTATTGTAATGGAGGAAGGGAGGATTATTGAATGGTTATTATTTTGATATTTTTAATAATTTTTCTATCTTTATAAAATAAGTATTTCATATTAATTCATTTGGCACTTATTGTTGGTTGAGATATATATATATCTAATTATTGTTCTACATAAGATTTGACGATTAGCTATATTTTTTAAGAAAATTTAATTTTCGATAATTTCAATTGATTTTAATCGATTTAAATTTCCTTTCTATTTGAAAATTAGTTATGAAACACGTGTAATCATTTTATTATATTTATCTTATGATATTTACTTTTCTTTATATTATACTCATTTATTGTGCTTTTAATTGTTAATTTTTCTATATGTGATAGTGGATTTTCATCGATGAGTTCTTGAAACTTGGTTATTTTCCCTAAAACTATATATTTTATATATATTTTATCTATAAAGCTCAATTTAATTTTAATTTTAATTTTTTATAAATTGATTTTAATTGAGTTTTTACCTGTAATTTTGGATTTTGTCTCTAATATATATATATATATATATATATATATATATATATATATATATATATATATATATAGAGAGAGAGAGAGAGAGAGAGAGAGAGAGAGAGAGAGATCAGTATTGTTTTAAGCCTGGTACTTAGTTTTAAATATCCATTTTACCAAACTGCTAAGTTACGGGGTTATAAAGAGACCTACACCGGTTATGAAGTGAGACTGAACCGGAAACCATGGGAATGCAAAGTGAACTTCGTATCACTGACGCGATGATCGTCTAGTTTAGACATGTTTGTTCTTTTCTCCATCTTTTCTCTTCACTTCCATACTTTTATGAAGAAGAGCATACGCCAGAAACGTAAAATACTTTTCTTTCTATTTTTCCTGAGCGTAAATCTAATAAACTCTGTTTGTTTTATTACCTCATCTTTGTGCCTTTTATTTTATCACCACACACACACACATATATATATATATATATATATATATATATATATATATATATATATATATATATATACATATTGGCATGCATGTGTCTGTGTCTGTGTGTAGGTGTGAATATGCGTGTGTGACGTACCTCAGCATGGCCACTGACTACTGCCAGAAACTAGTAAAATGATATCGATTTATATAAAGAAAGGAAACCGAAATTAATTACAACTTTGTTTTATTCTCAATTGTTAGTAGATATGTCATCAATTATAACAATTATATAGTTGTCAATTTAACTGCACAAAACATATCAGGTTTTTACGAGTATGTCACGTTTACATTGACGAAAATAATTAACTTCCTTTTAGATATATATATCTAAAACAACATAGCTATATTCAGCATGTTATTGCATTTCATAAATAAAATTGCTTATTCAAAAGCATTAATATGAGTGGCTGAAACTTTAGCCGGTTTGGGTAAAGGAAACATATCAAATAAATCTGTCAATATTTTAAAAGTAGAGCATAGTATAAAAGCTGAGTTTATAAGTATTAAAAGAACAGTTAATAAAGTTAAATTGGCAGTAGTATAAAACGTATGTAATCATATTTATTAAATGACAGCTGAATTGTTCTTGCTTAACATCAGTTTCAGCTGATGTATTTGGCGACTTCTCGGTGAGACCCATATTTCTAAAATTTAATTTTCAACAAAATGAAAAAGAAACATAGAGTTGAGATTTGGTATATTTTAAATTAATAGTGTTTTGTATGAAAGCATTAAATATATTTATGAAAGGAATTCGAAAAAATGGAATGAAGAAAATAACAAAAATAACTAGAATATTATTTTAACTCATAAAATAACAAAGAAATGTCTCTATTCACAATTATAATTTGGTTTTATAAAAAGAAAAGTAACATACCATGTTTAATGAATAGATAGGTTGAGAGAGATAATACTTTTACATTGTAAATGTATATTAAAATATTTCATGTAAAAGACAAATTTTAAAAGACTTCTTATATGGTGGAATAACTTATCAAATCAGACATTCCGCATTTTCTGGCACTCCTGCTAAGATGAATTTTGTAACTCACCAGTTACTGATTATATTACAGATATAACTTTAATAGTTGGTGTATCAAATAATGTCACCAATACACGTTTATACGTATGCTTTCTATTCATTAAAATGTAGTAAAACAAATATGCATAATGGTGTAATTCTTGATTTCATTTTGAATAACGAATACTGAAGACTACTTCATATTATGTTGCGTATAGTTTTATACTTTTGTCTTTCATTTCAAAATAGCTCGGCGTGTGTGTGTGTGTGTGTGTGTGTGTGTGTTCTTTATTCCAAATGAAAACGAGAATTACGCTATTTTGCATATACTTGTTTTGCTTTCAATGCGTGTACATTTTAATGAATTGAAATCGAAGTATAAAAGTGTATTTGTGACATCTTTTTTACATATCAAGTGTAATCAGCAGTTAGTTAGTTGCAAAATCAATAGAGGTATATGTTGTGGTGTTGACTCAATAACATACACATCTATCTTGCTCTGATTTTCATTAGACTACCAATTTTAGTTACAATTTTATTTTCTAGAAAGAGAATTCGAAATTGCTTCAGAATCTTAACTACCATGAATCCTGTGAATGATACTGAACCATGTTTTACACATTTAAATAAAATAGACGTCAGTTGTAAGAATATTTTTTACTGGTTGTGAGATTTCAAACTGATGCTCCGTTCCTCGTGTATTTTTTCTATATAGCTGTGTTCTTCCTTTTTATTAGAGAAGTGTATTTTTGTTTTACACTAGATGTAATACACAGCAGAAAAATCAAGTTTTACTAAGATATATAAATTTTCTTCTCAAAATTTGCTTAAATTCTAGGATATTGTTAAAATGGGCTTACTAGTAAAATGTTTCTAGTTGCTGCTAGACCGTCTGACGATTAGAAATGTTTATTCTGCTACCGTTGTTGCAGTTTTGTTTATGACCAACTCAAACACTACGTTTATGCCCTCCTTACTGCAAATAGATATCACAAGATATAATGGTTCAACACTGAACATAGTAGCAATGAATAGATATCAGCATGTTCGAAAGTAAAAATAGAAGAATACTATTTATTGACAACTACTACTTTATGTTTTCTCTGACGCAAATTAATGTATTTATTTGAGCTCTTGATGTGCCAACTGAAAATGTTTCAATACCTGCTGTCTCAGCATGACTACAGCCTATTGGCTGCAAAAAAAGTGTAATGCGCTAAAACGTAAACTATTCTGGGAAAGCATGTGAAGAACAAAGAAGTTGCTAATGTCATTTTATACCATATCTAAATACATTTACATTTCTTTCGAAAAATTTTGAAGGAGATACATTTTCGATCATTTATTTTATGCTTCTAGAATTTTTCGTTTTTTCTTAACTACAGTATATTTCAAGAGCCATTCTAATAGATGCAGTCTTCAGAAATTCGCTCCTAGTACGTAATTAAATAAAATAGAATTAATGAGATGCAATTTTAGCTTTTTTCTGAAAGTGGCTTCGCGCCAAAACCTCTTCAAAACTTAAATATAAAATTGTCTAGAACTGCCAATTGAATTTTCCCCACCGAACACTAAACGGTAAGTAATTTGACTGATATATGAGGTTTATTATTATGGACAATAACTAGCCTCAGGTAATACTATTAAGTATACCTTCCACCAATAAAATTAACTTCCTGATTACCTTGTTATTTTTCCCTGTTATTGTATTTATTTTTTAGAACGTTTTTTCTTTTTATTTCCTCTTAGTGTTAAGTGTTATATCTTCCAAGCAGATATTTTGAGCAATCTGCAATAATTTCCATCAAAATGTGTTGAAAATTATTCAATGAATAATTTAAGTAAACTTGTCACCAATTTCCATGGTGTGAATTCTAAGAATATAATTCCCATCTTCGCTCTACAACATCTATCAAAAGAACGGTATAGATTCGAAGTAACGTGTAATTTTCAAAGTAGATTTGAATTCAACAGTCACTCTAAACAATATAATGTATACGTAAATTACATTGAAACTGACATGATGAAACTCTAAGATTTAATTTAAATTATTTTAGACTACCGAATCCCATTCGTTACTATTTGTCCCGTATTACTTGTATAATCACACAACTGTTCGACCGAATATCTATTAGATATTGTTTTATTCTTTCAGTACCAAACAGATGCATGACTTTTCGGCGAAACAGTGAGACATATTTTCAATCTGTATCGTACGATCTTGAGATTTTAAGCCACAGAGCAGCTTACTAAACGTTTGACAACTCTAATGTTATTCAAGCTAAAGCCGCCGTAAAATAGTGACGTCAAATTTCTTGTGTATATAGTTTTGCTGTTTGTGTTTACCCACAAGTCAGTACCAGTGAGCATATCTGTGATAGAAGACTTCCAACCACGATTATCACAAATTAATTTATCTAGGACTACATTATGCAATACATTCTCCCTTTGTAAGATAGTAGAGTAAGATCTAAGGGATAGTTGGCAACTATTTTCAGCGTCTAGAGTGACTACTTGTTCATTGCACTTTATTTCTGAAGGAATCTCTGGTGCATATATATATATATATATATATATATATATATATATATATATATTCATGATAGCTGTCAACTCGTAGATGCGTACGACTATCAATGACCAACTATCATATCCTAGATGTTAAAGACAATGACTGTCAACAATGATTGTGCTGAAATTTAAAGTCAGTAATAGCTCGCACAACACCGCTAACAGTCTCCCCTACAATAACATGTATTCCAGAATCAAGCAAGAGCAAGATATTCGGCTTTGCATCGAGGCAAGTGTTATTTTAGAATATCCCTTTCCTAGATACATGTCTAAATAAAGACAAGGGGTATCTCACTCCCAGCTGATTCTACTGAACTCATCAGTCCTTTAACACATTTTGATTCTCGTCCTGGACGCTATCCTAAGTAAAGTACCTTCATTACCAAGTAAGTTTGGTAGGTTTGCCGGTCTTGTCGCCGACGACCCCACCATGCTACAATTCGTACTGGGTTACATGTTACCAGTAGCAATAAGAGTGAGCTGATATAATATGCATACATATGTTTTTGCTTGTACGTATGTAATAGCCACCGCCGACAGTCAGCTCGTAGTTTCGACCCGAGCTGTCTTCTCCCACTTGATGAATTAGACAGCTGAGATTGATATCACATGGTTCCAGCATTTTCCATCACTCTTGCCATTCCTTTCTCAACTAAGGATTTCCTTTATCATGACTTATCTATACATACACATACATAAAGAAATTATTTTGCTGGTCAAACATTGTGTCAATTACATTGAAGCTTCTAAATATCATTTGAGTTTGAAGTATTTCATCTCTTTCATTATTACTTCCATGAT
This sequence comes from Octopus bimaculoides, assembly GCF_046866305.1. NCBI lineage: Eukaryota > Metazoa > Mollusca > Cephalopoda > Octopoda > Octopodidae > Octopus > Octopus bimaculoides. The sequence goes on along the minus strand of NC_142931.1, from coordinate 67,678,403 downwards.
TTTTTTAATAACTTATTTAGATGCACTAATTGTGACTAATTAGTATGAAAGGAAACACATTTTAAATGATATCATAAGAGGGATTTTATCTGTCTTATAATCTTTCTCAACTGATAACAGTTATTAAAAGATAGTCTCTACCTTTAGAACCTATGTCAGATGCCTTCATTTTTTTAGGGAATATAGTAATTAGGTACTTATAGTGTATAAGCTTTATAAGATATGAACGTGACTTCCATTTTTAAAATATCTGCAAGATACTAGTTCAATTTTAAATAAAGCGAATGGTTTTAAATGAAGAATTAATAACATGGATAATTTTCCTGGAATGCCGAAAAACGGTAAAGCATTCTGGCCTATAATGTTTGACGGCTGAGATTGACGGGATAGTCAAACGTTGTGATATTTGGAATCATTACCTCTCAATTTAATTATAAACCGTCTTAAGGAAAGCAAAATCATTGCAGACAAGTGTATTCTCTCCAACTTGAATATGATTTCCTCTTTCACATATGTTTTAATAACAACTGGAATACCTGTATGTTCTCATATCTAAGCAGACATCATGATATTTGTGAATATTAATACCCTCACAGCTAAATTTGTGGAGAGCTTTAGAAATTCCACTAATAACGTCTATCAAAAACAGGTTATATTTCATTTTCTTCTCTGTAAGAAACTTTATTGTTTAAATATTATAGGTCTTTTTCTGAAATATCTATTACCACTTCAATTTAAACTCTCTAACGATATATCTTAATTTGATTACCACCGAGCAATTAAATTTCTTTGCTTCGAATTAAAAAAAAAACGAACTCCACTAAAACTGATACTTAGAGCTGTAAATGTAATTACAAAAACGACACGAAATGCTCATTTGACATATACTATTGAAGTTTCTTTTAACTAATGAAATTAAGTAGACACTCAAATGGGAATATGTAATATTGTAAAGAATACCAATTGCTTAATATGACGGTATGAAATAATTAGCTTTCAGGATCATTATTGGGCTTCTGGTTAGTAGAAACGTAAAGAAAATCTAGATATGATACATCTACTGGCTTCAGGTTCAGGCTATAAATAAAGATTTTCTTTGTTATAATGATTTATATTTGTATTCCATTAGTTGTTTAAACTTTGCTGCACTTCATGATTTAGTTTTGTTCTTGTTGCATGCAGATTTGTCTCAAATAACGCCACCGTCTAATTATTATAATGACGAAAAAGGGGAATATAAGGAAGATAGGAGACAGAAACATTTATATTACATAATTAATGATCAGTTTATCAATTTAAGTGTCGATGCAGTTATTGTATAATTGCATATGAGGTTGAGAGTATGTTGCAGAGATTGAGAAAATAGCATCCGGAATCCACGATGAAAATCACTTTTAGCTTTTTTAGGAAGTATGACATTATTGGTAAATTTTCAAAAGCTAGTGGCTGTATTATTTCTGGTTGCTTATATTTCTCTGTGGCTATTATTTTCTATATTGAATGAGTCTTGAAGTGGTTTCTAAGAATATATTGAAAGAGATTCGTCAAATAGGGAACTAATTACATAATACGCTATAAATAAAAGCAAGAGTTTTTACGATATACGCACTTTTATTGGTAGCCAATATGGAAGCTTCTATAATAAGATTTAAAATCTTAACGACAATAAGAAA
>NC_142931.1:67604230-67671730 GCF_046866305.1 Octopus bimaculoides | reverse complement strand
ATAAAAGGCCTGGCACAATTGATCGTAAGACCTCCTTGACAAGAACTAACCACATCGCCTATGACCCTATGACCGTATGCAAATAGACATTATGTAACACAAAACAGGTTACACTGATGTCTGATCAAATGCGTACATATTTAAATGAATGCACAAACGAACATTACTATGAGCATGTATAGACATTTATAAAATAAGTAACGTAGCAAGGTACTGTTCATTTCTGAACGCTATTAATATATTACATAAATGTTGAATACTTCGCAGCGTTTTGTGCCGTTTTTAGAAGCACACACCTGCAAAACTCTTCATATATAGAGGTTTATATAATATATGAGTGTGTGTGCAAGCAGTATGGATTAGATTGAGAGAGTAAAGTTTTCAACAAAACATCGTTCACGCTCACAAATGATTTGCTTTTTTATCGGTTTATTAATAATTGTAAAACACTAAAATTTTAATTCAAGGCGAGAATAACAGATTCCCTTGTTTTGGCTTCCTTTCGTTTCATATCATTTGACAATATGTTGATGCAGAAGCGTATTTGAAAATAAATGCAATTCCAGCATTAAGGTTATACACACACGTATTAAGAATTGTGAAGCTTTTTAATTCTAACATTGATTATATCACAAACTGAAATAAAAGGTTTTTATACTACGTTTTAACATCACGTTCTTCTATACAACTATGTTCCTTTTATTCTCGAAATAAAATTATTCAAATAAAGCAAGCAATCTCCCCAGACAATGGGGTGTATTTTCAAATTGAATATTTCGTCATTAGCATTCAACTAAATGGCCATGTTTAAAAGAATGCGTTACTCTTTGTATCATTAATTTTTCGACGTGGACTATTTCCTATGCCTACGTTTTCTCAAAATATTTCTAAAGAGCATTTTGTTTTCACGAAATATTCGTTTATAAAATCCGATAACTTCAGTTCATAATAAGTTTAGAAAAAAAAACAACGAAAAAATATTAAAAATTGTGACAGATTTCGATAGCTATAAAGAAAACTTAATAATGGAATCTTGATAATTAAAAGAGAAACTACTGAAAATGTTAATTACAGTAATTTAGGTATATATAATTTTCAAAACTATTGACCTTGAATATATCAAACAACCAAAGTTGAAACAAAACGTTCACAGTTTTCTTCTACCGAAAACATGGACATGATTGATAGCGGAAGAGTAAAATTAAAAGAGAAAAAGAAATAGGACGTTCTAAAACGCTCCTTAGGTAACTTAAAGGATAACATTCAGACTCTGACAAAACATACGATAGATAAAATTGTGGATAAATCTCATGAGCGCTTTTCTATAAAATAAAAATAACTTCTAATTAATTCCAAAATGTAATATAGCAGAAAACATACATTTATACATGTGATGTAAATGTTGTATGGTTTGGCTAGAGGCAATTTTCAATATCTGTTATACCTATACATGTGTAGTATGTGTGTGTGTGAGCGTGTGTGTGTGCGTGTGTGTACATTGGTTCTGCTTATTTTGGTATCTATAGAAATGATTGCATTGACATGGGATTATGTGATTAAGACATGTTCCGTCTTGTGGTTTGTGAGATTGGTTTTTTTGTAATCATTTGCTTGTAGCTTATTACATGCACTTCTAAGTATGAATGTCTATGCAGAAAGAGTGTATATGTATCTGTTTCTGTTCCTATGTCCATATATTGATCCAATGCAAGAATAACGTGTCAAACGCAATCTGTACCAAACATTTCCTCTTACAATATATTTCATGGTATAGGTATCTTGGTCTCTTTTCTTTGGCAAAAGCCAAACATTTGAATTATCTCATTTTTGTAAATCAGATATGTAGTAGTGCCTTCTACATTAGACTGTATTTTTGTTATTAGAAGGTAAGTTTAGGGTTTATGACAGATGTTTCTGTGTCGTCATAGACTCAGACTTTATCAGCCAATAACATAGATAACATAAATATATTCTAATATATACATCTATATACTCTGATTTCTGCTCAGTTCCATTTTACCCATTTGTAAAAATGAGCATGATTGTGTACATAATGCATATACATTTAGCAAAAACATAGATATAATGCAATGTAGCTTAATGTCTATATCAAATTATTTTACTTCTTAGTTTCCTCTCTCTTCTTTAGGAATATCAAATTCGACCCTGCCTTTCTCTTTCCAAAGATTGTCAAATAAATAGCAGTTTTATGCTGGAGTCAATTCAACTAACTCACCCTACTTTCTTTCAATTCATTTTCAGGAACATGCAACTAAGTAGAAAAATCAATATGTTGTGTTCATTTTTCCTACTTCTTTCTCGCAATTGTTTTAAACTATTTACGATACTTCCATATGCTTTCATACAAAACTAGCATCTTTAGATAGTAACCAGTTTTGTATCATTTATATTTTCAGGCGAAAACTCGAAATCGATTTCCATTGAAATAGTACATAAAAAATAACAAGGAAGGCAGAAAACAAAACGCAAGAGGGAGAATAACCAAATCTGGTATATTATTGAATAATTATTTATAAAAGAATTACACAACGTAAACAAGAAAATAAATAAATCCGTATGCACGTTTTAATTTATTACAAACGGCTCTATTTATTATATAATATCCCAACTGTCTACGGAAGTAATCAAGGTGTTCATCAGTAATGTGTGATTTACCCGCTTTCCACGGAGCTCCTCAGGTAAGTCATCTTTAGAACTCAGTGTACATTAAGTAAACATATCGAATATATTCTATGTCTTTCAAAAAAATTAGTAATTTCTTGAATATTAAAACATTTTCTTGTAAAACTGAATATCAAATTTTAAACTTTTATTTTTCAAATAAATATTGTTTTTGTAAAAATATTATTTATCATCAAACTAAAAGTAAAATTTTGGAAACGGGAAAACCCAAAATATATTCTTTTGTAAAATCAAAAAAATAATTAAAAAAACACAATTTTTGTGTAAAACAAACTTTTGTAAAGAAAAAAGTATTCGTTTATAAATACTCACAGTTTCTCTTAGATGGGGCGGCTAGATTCAATTGCATGACATTCAATGATTTGAGGGATTCACAATTGGATGAGCATACGTCTTGAACTTTTGATTTCTAGTTAGGATAAGTAGCGTTACATCTTTCTGATATACACACAATTGTAAACGTTGAAGTCGTAATTAACGAACAACCTATGAAAAATACAACGCTTTACATACAGCAAACAGCTGTCCTTCTGGAAGCAACGCAACAGCAATGAAATAGTAGGAACTTCCATAGCCTCTTCTTCAATAACATTTTATTCTTACATGCAGAGCGGCAACATGCATGCGTTCGAGTCTTTCTCATTAGTTGATAAAACGTTATATAGAATGCATATATTGTATATTATATATATATTATATACTGTATATACATAAATATATACATATATATTATACACGCATATACACATACGTACATATATATATATATATATATATATATATATATATATATATATATATATACAGTGCGTGTGTCTGACTGTTTGTCTCTCTGTGTCTGTGTGTGTATTTAGGAAAAAATTATACTGTCTTCATCGATATGAATAGTTATGTTTATGTTCTGTATTCATGTGTTAATATTACTTCTCATTCGCCATGTGCAGTGTGCTGTTCAGCCCTAGCAATGTCAGTTCGTGTTTCTATGCACATATTTGTATGTGTGTAAGTATGTTATATGTGTGCAAAAATGTAACAAGATTGGTCGTAGGTATTACAAGAATTATGAATTGTATGTTATTTTTCTTTATTTCCCATATAGATAGAATAAAAATTCTCCATTTTTTGTTGGTACGATAATTCAATGACAATTACTCACGATGGAGTCTGTGAGGGCTTAGAAAAGCAAAATTTTGGTGTAGCATACAGGACCAGAATCAGATATAGAATACCTGAAATACAATGTATTTGAAATAGAAATATAAAATTCAAGTCTAGAGTATAACCAACATTAATTTTCAATCTTAATCAAAAGAAGCTTTACACGGATGTGTTTTGAGTACATGTCAAGAAATATATAACATCTCAAATAGTACAGTGAAACACAGTCATTTGGGACAAACAATAAATCTTTCTGTTCGAGCGAACATGAATCCTTTAAGCAGTTTTACGACTCGCTATTCGAAATAGCAGTCAATTTTCCTAGAAATACAATGTACAACACTTAAAATGGACACATTGTATGTTTTTTCTTTGACTACTTGATTTTTTCCAGTCACTAAACTGAAGCCAGCTCTGACACCACCTTCATACGAATGCTTCATCCAGTTTTTAAACACACCAAGTGTGAAAATATGTTTCAGAAAGACATGGGTTGAATATGTTGCATTTGCTTGATCATAATAATGCAAACTAAGACTATATTGTTCGAGAAAGGGAAGGAAGTAGGCATCCTAACAAAATATATTGCAATGTAACAAACGCACGATTCAATTGAAACTAGACACTGAATATCTTTTCAGTTTTATGCTGGCAATGCTCCTATGTATTAATTTCTGATTCTAATGAACATTTAGATCTGGAGTGTTGTAAGAAAAAGGTAATATTCAATAATATGAGATCACAACTTCAGATTGGGTTTCTAAATAAACTCATTTCATTCGATTTTAATAAACTAATTAAACACAACATGGGCTCCAGGCAATCTTCATTGCTTTACCTATAGCGTCTAAAACAAAATGTTTTAGATCTATGTGAATCAATATTAAACTTTTGTGAATTTAGTAAACGCGGGAAATTCTTAGTTTAGTATTGTGATGAAAATAATTCAAAGACAGCAAACCAATTCGAAATTAGATAAAATCTATGCAATTAAAAACTGAAATTGATTCAGAGTAATTTATTTCATGAATTAAATATAGGTTCAAGGAGTCGATAAAAGTGTTTTAGTTAGTCAGTGAACATATATTTCTTTTTCTCTATAATTACTGCCTGAAACATTTAACCTGTAGTCTGTATATACACTTGTCGCAAAGTACGACATAATTTACTGCGCTTAAACAACGTAAAAAGAGCCGACTACATTTCGGCATTAGTGTACAAAGGAAAAACAAGATTTTGAAGCCAAGCAGCTTTTAAAATTGATGCTTTCGTACGTCGGAAGGCGTTAACGTCTAAAGAGATATCTTGAAACAATGACAACGATCAATGGTTTTCTCTATACAAAAGAATACTCCCAAAGATAGCTGAATTAATCATTTCCAAAGTTCCCAATGAAGATAATAGAAACTATTGAGCTACAGGCGTATAGATAACCAGATAATGAAGAAATGAAACAGAAGAAAGATTAAGCAGAGTATTTTAATTCAAGGAATAGTTGGGAAAATAATAATTCAAGGCAGTGTGATTTACACACACCTTAATGAGATCACTGTTTCAAATGTTTGCATTACCAAGAGTTAGGATCTAATGCTGTAGTATTGCCACCCTCTCACTAAGATTCTTTAGCAATCTAGTTTCTTTTCCATATCGCAATACTATACTAATGTTGTTATTGTCCTTCTAGAATTGATTTTTTTTTCTGGTCTTAGTAAATTGCACATATTAGCACAAATTAACACTACGAAAGTTACAGTGGTATTCCACAGTTTTATGTTGAAGGTTATCCGTTCGAAGAAGACCGTATCTCTCCAGTATCTTCCCAGTATATGTGTTGTAGCGTTCGCGAATATAAATTTATACTTACCATTTAATTTCTCATTATTATTCTTATTACGGCGGCGAGATGTCTGAATTGTTAGCACGCCGGACAAAATATTTAGCAGAATTTCGTCTGTCTTTACGTTCTGAGATCGAATGCCGCCGAGGTTGACTTTGCCTTTTATCCTTTCGGTGTCAATGAAATACGTACCAGTTGAGCAATAGAGTCAATGTAATCGAGCACGCCTCTTCCCCAAAATTTGACGCCCTGTAGCTATAGTAGAAAGGTTTATTATTATTCTTGTTCTTTTTTCTAACTACTACTACTCTTCCCCAGTTCAATTCTGATCGAGAAGACATACCAACGTCGTTCAAAGAGAGACCATCCCACTTTATTTTTCAGAAATACCATATATATAAATATAATACATTATCTAACATAGCCCTAAGCTTTTTAATAGAATAATATACGAGAGCGATTTGACTATTGTCTCTAACAGATAGAGTTACATTACAAATACTTGGTTGATTATCAATAATTCCTAAGTTTAGCCAACGTTGAATAGTGCTTACATATTATATATAGTATATATGATATATGGCTGAATGGAACATTTGGAAATCAAGCTATTTCTATTTGTGGTTAAAGCCGCACCAATGAAGTGATACGATACTGTGATATTGCTGATAAAATACACGACATGCTTTCACCTGGGCCAAATGCGAATCCATATTTATGCATTTCTCGTATATATGCGAGCGCAGTCACTTTCAAATCAAAACAGTATAAAGAATGTAAAAAAAAAAATTAGATAATAATGCAAATTTGATTGTTGAACTTCACAAAAAATATCGCATCAAAAATTCTGCAAAAATAAGGGAAATTTTTTCTTGGGGTACTTTCTAATAATTCATTATAATGCCTAACTTTATGAAAGCTTTTCAATGAAGTTGAGAAAATGGCAAAAGAGAGATACAAAATTCAGTTCGTAGAAGATATAAGAAATGAGAATGAGGGAGGCTCAGAGTCGTGATATATATGTATGGATGCTTGTTGTGCGTGATAATGTATGCTATTCAGTAGCAAACCATGAACGATAATTATATAATTATACACATATATACACAAATACACGTATGTACATAAAACGTGTTTATATATATATATATATATATATATATATATATATATACAAGTGCGCGCAGGCATGTATAAATATATATTTAGAACATGCATACCTATATATATATATATAAATATATGGATATATATGAGTGTGTGTGTATGCGTGAAAGATATGTATGTATGTATGTATGTATGTATGTATGTATGTATGTAACTGAAATATTTGATGTCATTAGTTTATTTATATTTTTGGTAACATATTCTGCCTCGATCAATCAGTTGTTTATTCAGTACACACAATTCAGCCTACTTGTCAAAAGTGTGCGATTGCAGTGTGTAAAAAAGAAACAGAAAGGCGTTAAAAAACATGTCTTCCTTCGAAGATAGATATTTTCCGGTTTCAGGGTAAAAAAGAAAAAATCGTAGAAAGGCTTCAAAGAAAAAATAATTTATATATATATATATATATATATATATATATATACATATACGTATATACATATATAGATATATATTTATATAAATATATATGTGTGTGTGTAATTATGCATATACGCATACATATATATAAATATATATATATATATATATATATATATATATATATATATATATATATATATATATATATATATATGTGTGTGTGTGTATCTATGTGTATATATATATATATATATATATATATATATATATATATATCAGTGTTATTGTGTTTTACGTAAATTTCTATTCATAGTTTTTGTATCTCAATATCTTTGTTTATATATATAGATACATATATGTATGTACATATTTATATGTATATTTGTATGTAGATATATATGTATGTATGTGTATATATATATATATATATATATATATATGATACACATGTACATGTGTTTTTCTTGTGTGTGTGTGTGTGTGTGTGTGTGTGTGTGTGTGTGTGTGTGTGTGTGTATGTTGTGTGTTTGTGTTTGTATGTGTGTGTGTGTATCTATGCATATGCTTGGATGCATTCACAAAATCACGCTCATACATATAAACGTGCGCGCACAGTTTTCCGATGCACACATGCACATATGCATATGTGCAGAGGAAAAGAGAGAACGTATGTGTGCACGCATGTAGGTGTATATGAAGAATGTTTAAATACATATGTATGGAAATTTACAGACTTACATGATATGCAATCTTACACACATGCATACATTCATACATATAGAAGTATGCAAAGAGAAAAAGAGACAGAGAGACACACTACCAAAAACACATCCATGTTGTCTGTGTGTATAGATGAATGCATGTAACTTTGCAATCAGACCACTTTTAAATGCTGGAAGCAAAACACAGACAAAAAGCATGAATTTTTTCAATGACGCCTATTCCTATTATTATTATTATTATTATTATTATTATTATTATTATTATTATTTGAACTTTACGTTTGCAGGTGATTGATTGCAGCGAACAAAATTAACGAAGTTATTCAAAATAGTGATAATTTGATTATATTTGGTCTCTGGTTTCTATTGTGTGCGCGAGCGAACAAACACACTCACACACACATACACACATACACACACACACACACACACACACACACACACACACACACATACATACATATATGTATAAACATATAGATATATATATATATATATATATATATATATATATATATATGCAATATTGTATGCATACAAAGATATATAATGATATATTCACACATAAATATATAGCATATGTATGTATAACAGTGTGGGTATATTTATGTCTGTGTGCGTTCTAGTTATTATTATTATTATTATTATTATTATTATTATTATTATTATTATTATTATTCCGATTGTTTCTTTATGTGTCTACACTTCAACTTTTTTATCTCTCTTTTCTTCTGATATTCTGAAGTAGAATTCCCATATGCTCTATATATTATGTTTGACAATGTTTCACAATTGAAAAGTTAAGACGAGACAATGGAAGAATACTTGCTTAGAATACCACTGCTGTGCTCTGTCTCAGACTAATGTATGAACAATAAAGCTAATGCCGATACGTATCGACATATAGAGGATTTATCATCTTCATTCAGAACCCTGTGATCTAACGATACATATATAACTGGCACTCCGTCGGTTACAGCGATGAAGGTTCTAGTTGATTCGATAAACGGAATAGCCTGCAAGTGAAATTAACGTGTAAGTGGCTGAGAACTCCCCAAACATGCGTACTCTTCACATAGTTCTCGGGAAGATTCAATCTGGCCCATTGAAATACAGGTACTACACATTTTTGCCAGCTGAGTGAACTGGAGCAACGTGAAATAAAGTGTCTTGCTCAAGAGCACAACATACCGCCGGGTATCAAACTCACGGCTTTACAATCGTGAGCCGATTACTTTAACCACGTGATAATGATAATAACATGTGGACTTTGATAAATTTCATATACATTGGCGTTTCAGTAGCTTTCTCTTCTGATTTAATTTTTGTCTAATATTTTCATTTTAGCATGTTATTTAATTGAAAAAAAAAACTTAGGAGAAAAACAAATTAGGAAGCAAAGTAGGAACAGCTATGACATATAAAATATTATTTTCTACTCTAGGCACAAGGCCCGAAATTTTGGGGGAGGGGTCCGTCAATTAGATCGACCCCAGTATGCAGCTGGTATGCAATTTAAGGACCCCGAAAGGATGAAAGGTAAAGTCGACCTCGGCGGAATTTGAACTCAGAATGTAAAGACATACGAAATACTGCTAAGCATTTCGCCCGGTGTGCTAATGTTTCTGCCATCTCGCCGCCATATGAGATATAAAATATTGTGGTAGATTGACTTGCTCTCTGTGGTATGTTCGCTTGCTCAGAATAGCAGCCAAATCGCTCAAATTACTGCTAACCCTAAGTAAAACTTAAGGATTACATCTTGAACTACATGATTCTCTATCAGTTATCACAATGGATGAATCATTATTAGACTACATTTGATTTTAAATCTGTTCAAACAAATCTGAACATACTGAGTAAAACAACTACAATTGTGATATATCTGTTTAATTTATAATTTGACCGCGTTGCCAACACATCGCTATACCAACTAGTCAGGTCAATTCTGTTCAGTACTGCTTTGTGTTCGATATAAACAACTGTAAGCTAGCAATGTATAATTGTTCTGTCATGAATTACCTAATTCAGATCGATGTAGCCAAGGCAATTTCAGTTTCTCTAACCAAAGGGACATGCAGCATTTGTTTATACATGCTTAGATTTCTCAGCGAAGTATAAAATTTCAGATGAACTGTTTGTTTTTCTGCTAAATACTGGCATGCCTCAACTTGTACCTTGACATAAAACTTAAATAAAAAAAAATTTAATGATGTAATGCGAAAAAGAAACATTAAAAAAAATATTAGCTCATATCTGCTTTAACTTGTGGTTTGCACATATTTTCACCTGTATTTTTATTTGACTTTCCAGTCAGAATTGGTTTTTAGGTCTTATTTTTTTTTATTATATGATTATAAATATGTTCGCGAGACAGATGTAATGTCGGATAAATCAAATGACGCAGAGGTTTGCTTTTTCCATTAACATTTTTAAAAAGCGACGTTAATTCGAAAACGACAAAACCCAAAAGGATTTAAGTGTGGTATGCTTGTACTTGCCCAATAAATTGTAGCATTTAATGTGAAAGAGCTCTATAACTTTAATTAATTAAGATTATACACGAATCGAGAAAAGGTAAACATTAAAATGATGATTAAAATAATGATTAAATTAACATTAAAATAATGATTAAATTAAGCAAACAAAAGCAAGGGGGTCAACTCAAAATCTCGAAGATTTTGTAATGGGTTCGCACGTCTAATTTTCGGTTAATTTAATTGTCTTCGAAGTAGGTACTTATACTCCTTCCGTCTACTCCAGACGATATTACATAAAACCCATGCGTACGAACTGAAATGTACAGTCGCACATTCAAATATATATATATATATATATATATATATATATATATATATATATATATATATATATATCATTGCTATTATGCAAAAGTGTCGTAACTCCAAAACGTTGCTTTTTTAGAAAACGAAACAATAGTTTCACCATTCCATTCCAGTAAAACCGTTTTACTACACATTGGCAATGTTTAATATCTTGCCATCTGAAGCAGCAAGACATACGGATACGATTCATTGACCAAAAGAACTGATTATTGGAAGCAAAAATGAATATTGAAAGAAAAATGCATTTGTCCAAATTTGGACACACGACAGATTAACATAATAGCAACGATATGTATATTCTTTTATTCTTTTTTTTCACTTGCTTCAATCATTTAACTGCAGCCATGCTGGAGCAACTCCTTTGGTCAAACAGATCGACCCTAGGACCTATTCTTTGTAAGCATAGTACTCATTCTGTGGGTCCCTTTTCCAAACCGCTAAGTTACGAAACATTCTTCTTGTTTCTGTTTAGCAGAAATGCATCATGAATTAAGGAACTGCTTTAACTGTCGTGACACTAAATCAAGTCATTGTAGTCGTAATCACTGCGTCGCTTTATATCTGACTAAATTATCTTGTATATCCATCCTCGCTCATCGAGTTCTTCGAGGAATGTTTTGCTGTTATTTCTACATATGCAGGAAATGACGTAGAGGAACCCTTTACAAAGTTGTGGAATGATTGTTGATAAAGTAGGCGTCACCTTCGTAGGATGGGTGTGATAGAGGAATTTCTAAATCAATTACAAAATAATTTTAGTAAAATTACTTTTATTCATTAGTATAACATTTTAAAAGATTTTAACTTCTAAACCCTCTTCTTACGTTTATATCCGGTGCCATTTTGTGCTTTCATTTTAAGTAATGAACGCCAGTAGTCAAAAGCCGGTAATGAAAATGGTTGATCAAGTCATGGAGTAGCAATTGTTTAGACAGTATTCCCATTGTTTATGTTGCTTTTAGAAGTCTTACTTAAACAAATGTAATTTTTAAATCGTAATCAAATCTTAAGAGCAATTTTATTTTATTGAATTATTTTCTGTTCGAACATAAATACATCGAAAGAAGTAAATACATCAGAGTAAATAAATGTTTGCAAACTCTTCTTCACAGCTTTCTGCGTAACACAAGTAAATAGCAAGCACGTAAGTGAGAATTAATTTCAAGTAAAATAACATTTTCATCAGAATAAATTGACCCAAAAAGTAGTTAAAGGGTTTTCAGAATTAAGGGTCTTTCCTTTATTTATTTATACGAGTAAATTTACATCAGTCATTTCCAGTTAAACCAGAAATTTCTGTAATGACCTTTACTTGTGTTTTCTTGTGAGTTTGATTCGATTAAACGACTACAGCAGTTTGATACTAAATCTAGTTATGTAATTAGTTAAACCATTAATTTATCTACATTATTCTCGCTTAATTTCTCCTTTCATTATCGTCTGCCAATTCCACTTGAGCATTAGTGTAAATGGCTGGAATGGTAGATTACAGTATTCGACGCATTGCAGTTTACATTTTCAACACTTTAATGATTCGTTTGCTTTCTTGCTACGGGGGCTGATCAATAGACTTCGCGCATGTTCTGGGCAAATACTGGCATAGTGTCGCGACGAAATATCTCAGAATATTTCAGCCATGTGTTAGAATTTTTCTTTAAGAAAGAACTGAACCTCACAACGGTCTATTGAATCTTCCTTTAAAACAATACAGTACTATGTCAAAACAAAACTATATAATTAATTTATACGCAAGCGAGAGTATAAATATCGAAGTCGATAGAAGTGACCACAAACCCAAATATTTGAGTTTCATATGCTGACGCTATCTCAGCCCTATCTCTATAGCTGCAGATTTAACTCTCACCAGCTAGGTACAACTACCTCTTAGGTAAGAACAGTGTATTGCTAAAAGTAAGATTAGCACTGTAAAACTAATGAGTGCGTCGTTAGCTTGCTGTTCTTCAAATCATTTTAAACGGAGGATAGCATTATTCTTAAACATTCTTATATAATGAATGAATACCCTGTTACATTCCATCCCTTTAGTAATTAATGTTCTTTACTACGGAATTATTCACAATCTAACTTGGCTGCCATAACATAGTGTAGTCATAAACTATCAGTGATCTAAGTTTTTAACTACATTTTACGTCCCATTTAGAGCCTTTTCATTTTCAATATGCAACTTTTGGCAAAACTATGGACGTTAACATTTTAAATATATCGCAAGATAATTTACTTTCATTTTTGTCCACTTTAAGTTAAATTTAGTGAAACAGCAGAAGTAATTGACCACTACGTCCATTTATTTCTTTTCGATTTCTCTTTGACTGTCAGTAAAGAGATACCAATGGACTACAGTTCTTGGGAATAGCAATGATTAACATACCTAGTATGGCATTTATCTGTAATAACGAAGAGAGATGAATACGTCAAATGGGCATGGCTAGATATAGCACTCGTTTTGCAAGATCAGATTAACAGAATCGGTTTAGTTTTCAACAGTGAAAGAGAGACGAAATACAATAAAGCAGTGTGTGAATCTGTCATTGTTGTATCAAAAGTGTGGGAGGGATATACAGCAAAAGTCAACATAATGTGTGTGTGTGTGTGTGTGTGTGTGTGTGCGTATGTGTAATTGGTTTCCAGGTGGATAGATAGATAGATAGATAGATAGATAGGTAGGTATGTCGGTCGGTCGGTCGGTCGTCGGTTCGTCCGTTCGTCGACCATTTATCATATAAATATACTGCTTCTATGTTCCTTCATTACCAATCATTTTCATTCGATTACACAACCTCCAAGCTTTCAACATCTTGACGCCAAACGATAGGACGTTTGAAATGAAGGCACGCAGCACTGATTTTTTTCTCTATAGCTCATTACATTATGTTACAATAATATTTTGTTGATATCTATTATCATAAATGAATTTCTTTCTTAGTGTCCATTGTGATTCTTTTATTATTTCTATCAATGTTTCCTCTGTTTTTGTTTCAAAATTTATATCTCGCCGCACTAGCTATACAAGAATTTAGCAAATATGTCTTTTATGTCAGAATATATTTAGTAAATTTATCATCTTCTATTCTAAAAGCATCGATCATACTGAGCCAATTAATTCTAAATATGACTAAAACAGAAGTATTACAAATGTCTGTAGGTTTTTTTTTCTTTGAACAGGAGTTTATTTTTATAAAAGAATTTCTTCTATGTAAGTTTCCAATATATTTTTATCACTATTCTTAAACTGATATTCTCTAATTTTCAGTTTAACAAATAATCTTCATGATTGATAATGATTTCATAAAACGAAAATGATCACTTCAATTTTTAACAGCTTTCAATGGATTCTATTGCTTTCTCTCGAAAATGATTAGTTCTTAATCCCTATCTTATTTCCCTACGAGAGAGTGTGTGTGTGCGTGTGCGTGTGTGTGTGTGTGTGTGTGTGTGTATGTGCGTGTGTATGTGTGTATGTGTGTGTGTAACGTTTCTAATTTCTTTTAGATGTGAAAATGCTACGTTATCTATAGCCATAAAGAGGTTTTTATCTGCGAAAATACGAATGTTGAGAATTAATTATACTCCTCCTTAGACTTCAATGTTAAGTAAAAATAATTCTCAAGACATTTTCTTTTTTCTAAATCTATTTCAACATCAGACAATTTTCCTTATTTTGAAGCTTATCTAAAAGAAACTGTTTTTGTTTTTTGTTTTGTTTTCATTCCGAAAAGGAAATGGGGGAATAGGATCATTGCCTTTTGATGCATTTTTGCTACAGAAGTGGATTTTTATATTAATGAAGATAATATTTGATATCGTTTAATGTTTATCTTCTTATATCTATTTTCATCTCCCATTACTAAAATGTCTCACCATTTGCTTAAGTATATTGCAATTTTGAAAGCTTTCAAAACTGGAATATACTAAGATATTTATGGTAAGTCTAACTATAGATTTCACACTTAGACTTACACCGATCAATAAAATCTAATGAAATAATGATCAAACTGTTCTGATAAATACTGCTGTCTTTTGTATTTTCTCTTGATACTTAATTACTCGTTTGTAGACTGCTCCACCAAGAGATAGCTACGCGAGCCATATGCAAACTAAGGTATCAATG
This sequence comes from Octopus bimaculoides, assembly GCF_046866305.1. Taxonomy (NCBI): domain Eukaryota; kingdom Metazoa; phylum Mollusca; class Cephalopoda; order Octopoda; family Octopodidae; genus Octopus; species Octopus bimaculoides. Next base: position 67,656,805 of record NC_142931.1, on the reverse strand, counting down.
GGCGATTCTGTTTCAAGGCCTTTTAATTAGTAGTCTCTCACACAATCGATTAACCTTACTGAGATAACCTTATAGATTAGTAAATATCAGTTTTTCTACACACTACTGTAATACACTGCTTAGATATGTTCGATCTTAAATAATTTTAGTGATTACTGATTCTTTAAACTCTGAAGCTATAGAAGACAGGTTTTCGACTGTCTGATCCAAATATTTCTTATGGAACAAAAATTGAACCGAAGACAAAGCCTAACAAACAAACTAAGAACAACTTATTATGCCCAGGAAGGTGCTTTGCTAGTAATATCATTGAAGCTGAAATTGATCCATAAACAAAGAAAAATAAAATAATTAGATTTATACAATTGTTGGAATATAATTGGACGGCAAACTTATAGACAATTATTACAACAGGTGGACGAAAAAAGCTAACAAACTGGATTCAGTATGACCGCAAAAGATACGGAGAACGACAGTTAACAAGACAGTGTTGAATAGAATCGATTTGGCAAAAATTGGACACTGGACGAACAAAGGCGAAAGTCATGGAGAAATATTAAGTAATTATCCATCAGTGGGAGAGCAAAAGCTGATTTAATAGATTGATTGATTGATTGATTGATTGGCTTATTGATTGATCCGTTGATTGATTGATTGGCTTATTGATTGATCCGTTGATTGATTGAGACTCCTTATGTAATTTCATTCATTGAAGGCTAGGTTCTTTAATTTGCTTTAATTTTCTAATATTCACTTTGTCCTGTTACCCTGAAAGTACCGAAGAGAGTCGCTGTAGCATCAATAAAAAATGTTATGCAACAATGAAAGCTATTATGATAAGATTATAAATGTCATTATAATCATGTCCTCATCCGTTTCAAATGTTTACCTAACTTTCGAAATTAATATTATTTCAAACAGATTTTTCTAAAGATGTAAATGAATTTAATGCAACGATAAATAACGAAGTCAAAATTTCATATATTTGCTATGCTACTTGGTTACTTCTAGATTGAGAGCTTTAAAAGTTAATTTCGTCTTTCATTTACTGTGCTATTTTCAGTGCTTTCCTTTCATCTCCTGTGAAATTTATATTAGTCTTCTTTAACTTCACTTATTATCTTCAATATAATAATAGGCTGGAATATAATCGAGTTAATTGTGACGTAAAATGTAGGAGATAAAAATGGATTTTTCATCTTCTTTACCATTTTACTAACTTCAGTCATCTGATTAGGTCCATGCTTGAGTACTGCCACCAGTTATGTTGAGCCTAGTACTCAGACTGACAATATTTATTTTCAGTTATCTTTATTAATGGAATAGCTAAAAACATCTTTGGCTCAAAATAATATAATTCAATGCCTAAAACCACAATGTCTTTATTTACGCTGGTGAATATATATGTGTGTGTGTGTGTGTGTGTGTGTGTGTGTGTGTGTGTGTGTGTGTGTGTGCTTGTCTCTGTGTGTGTATGTGTATTTGTGTGTACATATACGCATGCACACATGTATACAGAGACGGTGGGAGAAAAAGAGTAGTAAACTTATGAGCATGTGCTTTTAGAACCAAATTGTTTTTTCTTAAATTTCTTAATAACATTTTATTACAGTATATACAAAATCCTAATAGAAAATTATTCTGATGTTATTGTAGTGCTACTGTTAAGCAATTTTTCCAGTTCTCAACGCCCGTATTTTCATACAGATTAGAATAGACTCCTTTTCTTTTATCCTAGTTTGTGCATACAATAAATAGGTAGAAGCAACTATTTTCACAACGGTAAAGAAATTTAGTAAATGTTTTCTGATTTAGTAGCAAAAGTGCTACGATTAATCTAGTTTACCTCTTTTATGGCTACAAGGAAATACCACAGGATATACATTTCACAGAGATTCTAAAGTGTGATTTTACTAAAAAGACATATGCTCAGATTTGTCATATAAATTTACGTGTGGCAAGCTGACCTAATCGTTAGCACTCCGGGGGAAAATGCTTTGTGACATGTCGCCGGTCTTTACGTTCTAAGTTCGAATGCCACTAAGGTCGACTTTGCCTTTCATCCTTTCGAGGTCGATAAAATATCTACCAGTCTAGCACCAGGGATTGATGCAATGTAATCGACTAGCCCCCTCCTACAAAATTTCAGGCCTTATGCCCATAGTATACAGAATTAATTTATGCTTGTGTGTACGTGTGTGTGTAAGAGAGAGAGAGAGAGAGAGAGAGAGAGTGAGTGAGTGAGAGTGAGTGGGAAGGAGTGAGATGAGCTTCTCTACAGTTCCCCTACTTCCCAATTCAAATTACAATATCTTGGTAAACACGAGCTCATGAAGAAAGCACTTCACTAAGGTTCTGAGCAAGGGATAGGAGTAACCAATGGTTGCAAAATAGACTTTTACATCTATGTGTTTGTGTTGTTTATGTGTGTGCGTGCATGCGTGTGTATATGAAATGCATTATTTTATTCTTTTATATGTTTCAGCTTTGAGGCTGCGGCCATCCTGAGGCACCGTACTTTTCAGAAAGGGTATTACATTTGTATGTTCCGAAATGTATATTTCCTCTGCATTCTTCAATTTCAAAAAATATAACTTTTACTTATTTTTTAATTTAAAGACTGATTGCAAATCCAGTTATAATTTCCGTTTCTATGATTGTTATATTTCTGAAATTTCTCCGTTTGGAGATTTTTGTGTTATAAATCTAACATAGTTGATTTTCAAAGTGCATAAACATTACAAGAAACACTAGGAAAAAGCCTATTATTTGCAAGGATATTTTTGTAAAGAAAAAGTAGGAGTGACATGAGGTTTTATATCGGGTCTTTGTTCTTAAATTAACTTCTACTCTAGACACATTAAATGCTCAAAATACATCTAAATTCTTTTATTGACATCGTTTGTTTTTTTATTGTTTTTTTTCTGTTGTGATTTCATTACTAAAAGTTATGTACTTATCCATACTTCCAGACATTTCAGTGAAAAGGAAATGAAGCATATTGGCGCTAGTTATATGTAGTCATTGTGGAAAAACGGTCACTCTCGGATCGATTGCTTAGCCAAATCAATTTATCAATAGTATTGCAGAAACCGCAATAACAACTGTAGCAGCACCAACAACACCACCAACGCCGACATCAACAACAATAATTCATAACCATGTAGCAATAGTGGTAACAAATGGCAATTTATTACATACACTCCTTTCTATAGCCGGCACTAAATTTAGAATACACTTAGTAATCTTTTCCTTTTTTGTGCAGAAATATTTTTTATGGTTGAATTAGGAAATAATTCCTGTATCCATTTACAAGTGACCTTTCTTTGTATGATTCATAATGAAAACAAAGATGAATAAATAAATTAAAAAGATTTCCAAAATAAATGAATAATTCCGATCTTGCAAATAGATTAATGTTGCAATTTGTTTTGATGCTAACTAAGCTAAGTGGTTATATTCAAAGATTTTTCTATTGAAAAATCAAGGCTTTTGCGAAAGCCAGCAGGTATCTAAACTGGGTTTAATATCCATTGAATAAACGGTAGCAATTATTGTTAATGTTTTCAAAAATGTGTTTAATTGCCACAAACAGCAGCAGTAGAATTAATCGACGTTCATATTTTATCTACAATATTATATATCATTTCATATTTCTTTGTCTTTGTTTCTCACTTTCTCTCCCTACTTTTACAAAACCTTTGATATATTTGAGTAGCAAAATCCGACGTACAATAACATCTCCTATGACAAGGAATGATACGACATATCTGTTGTTTTATGGAAATATAAAACTTAGTTTTATCAAGGGTAACACATAAAACGTAACGTAAATTCTTAAGGTTTCACATTAAAGTAAACATTAGCCTATTTATGTTATTGTGTTTTTCTTTCATTATACCTTGTTTCTTGCATTTTGGTTATATCATTTCACTTTGATTTAGCTCATTACTAAAATTTTCCTACATAATATATTCAATTAGAATCTCTAATGTCACCAGCACTGAGATTTAATAAACATAAAATACTGGGAATATGTTTCAAGGGAATATATTGCAAGAAATTTTATTTGAACTTGACATGATAAATTCTCCCCTATGTAAGAGATAGTGGCGACCTGGAAGAAGACTTCCAACAGTAAATCAAGGCTGTTTTCTGTTCGATGCTGGAATGATATTTCTTTTCTTTTTTTTTTCTTTTGCAGTCCTTCAATTCGTTTATACATATTTATGAGAGATCTACTCTGTAGAAATCTGAATCGTGGAATTAGATCATACTCTAATTTGTTTTAAGCTTTAGACTTGCTTAAGCCGATAATGATTAACAAGTTAACACATAGATTATACTTGTTTCATAATCTCTTCAATAAACCGAATGATGAGAGTTATTTTCATTGCAAAAATAGATCTTCAAATACTGATTGTCAACAGTGGCACATGCAGAAATTTACTGACGAATATTAAGGTAAAAACGTATACATGTATGTGCATGTATATACTAATATAAATACTCGTGCACATTTGTCTACATGTCTATATCTTCGGCTGTCCGTCGTAGATCGACATTGACTGTTCATGTCCAGTCATCATCTATGATAGGTTTGCGTATATATGTATTAATTTACGTATATACACACGTTTTTATGTTTGCATGTACATACGTGCGTATGTATTCATTCATGGCAGTGGGGTTAAGAAGACCGCTTTTCAGCCACTTGGTTTCACGTTCAGCCTCACTACGCAGCTCGTTAGGCAAGTGTCTTCTGTGTCTTGCTCGACTAATCCCTCGAAAGCGGTGACCCAATATAATCGTCGTCCTAGTCCAATGACTAAAAGAATGAGTATATGTAGTAATACTCCTTTCTGCTACAAGTACAAGGCCTGGAATTTTGGAGGAGGCGGGGAATTATAATATTTCATTGATCCTTGTATTTGACTGGTACTTAACTTATTGACGTCGAAAGGATGAAAGGCAAAGTCCATCTCGGCTGAATTTGAACTCAGAGCGTAAAGACGGATGAAAAGCTGTTAATGATTCGGCCAGCTCGCCGCTTTATTGGCATTTTAAACTCCATCTATCAATTATATTTTCACTGTTGATTATTACGAAAACGTTCCAAAATTTATAGTTCTTCTTAATCGAGGACAATACAATGTAAGGATCTTTTTTAAAACGGGGGCCACATTTTTCATTAATGTTTTACGTAGTGTTTTTGGTACCGAAAGACTTTCAAACTTCGTATACTTATCTATTTTGTGTTATAGAACAGAAAAATATTTTTGTATTCGAATTTATTTCATGTAAAAAATTGTCTTATTTCGATAATTTCAACCAATCACTGACAAGTATTCAGTTGTTTACATTTACTCCTTTGGCTCATTAAGCGATGTAAAGCGTATTTAATCTCCATACCTTCGTTTTATTTGCTTTAACCCTAACTCTAACCCTAACCCTAACCCTAACCCTAGGGTTAGGGTTAGAGTTAGGGTTAGGGTTAATTGTTTCAGAATCGTTTGTTTATGTAGTCGGAACTTAATGTATATCGGCTGAATGGACGTCAGTGATTGGTTGAAATTACAGAAATACGACAACTTTAACATGGAATAATTTATGGATTTCTTCTTTTTTTAAGAAGACTAAGAGAAAAAGATGTTTTATATGACACATTCTACCAGTTTTCCAAGTTTCAAAGTGTTTCGTTAATGAAAAATGTGGCCCCCGTTTTAAAAAAGATCCCAATGTAATTCCCTCAACTATGGCTTATTGTACTATACGTTATATTAGCAGCCCGAGCCTGTATCTATATCCAATGTTGTGTAGTTTTGTATGCCATGAGGTTTCGGTGTTTACCAGGGCAAAGATAGGCAACGTGGAATCGATGCCAGTATGATATTTAAAGTTCTTTTACATTTTACATTGGTGGTGACCATTTAATTAAGTTAAAAGCTAATGAAATGTGTGATGCTGCTTTCATTTTTGTGTCGGTGTTTTTTTTTTATATATTCTTCTACAATGAGTAGAAAAGATATTGTTCCAAAAATATTGTTGTAAGAAATGATAAATGGATCTGAATGTTTAGGATCGACTATGTATGTAAATATGGCAGCAGAGCCTTATTCAGGTTAGAGCTTTCTGCAGAAGCAAAAAAATTTCCTTCAGTAAATTAAAAAGTTTTATTACACATTCATAGCATAAATTTGTAAAAGAAAAAATAAATACTGTTGTAACTCCCAATAAACGACCCCCTTCAAAGTCCTCATCTCACGCCAATACTGTAATACAGACAAGTTTGCGGTAGCATGCTACTAATTTACATGAAACGTTTAATATTTTCCTTAAATATATAGTCTTAACATTACAATATTTTATGAATTCTGCAATATAATTTAGTATTAGTATAATTGATTTAATTTAAACCAGACTGTAAATCAAGATCACCTTCATGAGAACTAACATACAAAAAATATACCACAAATCCGGTATATTTGTATGTTTCGTTAATTACAATTTAACTAAGAAATATGTTTGTGTATGGTTTTGAGACATTAATACTTCGATGGCGATTAAATGTGATAACACATTTACAGCTTAGGTAACTGTCGTTGGTTTGTCACAATTCACCGTTGAAAATTGATTGAACCTAACGATGTTTGTGTCTCACGGATGTGTTGTTAGTATGGTTTTATTTAGAATAAATTTATTTGTTCGTTTGTGTATCAATGGTTATAGCAGCCTTTCTTTCAATTAATTTCTTAAAGTTCAAAGCTTTGTTTTTAGCTTTATGATAAATGAATAAAACAAAAAGATAATAATTTGGGGCTAGCTTCATTAGACGTAGACATCAATCATTTTGTACCTTTCATGTTTATCTACTAAATATGAATGGTATACTTAGTAGCAAGCGGTCATATTTAAAGTTGCTTGCTAATAAATTGCCGCATTAAGCTGAATTCGTGGATTGTTATCTGTCCTATATATTTCTTTCTTTCTCTCTCTCTCTCTCTCTCTATATATATATATATATATATATATATATATATATATATTATATATATATATATATATATATATATATATATATATATATATATATATATATATATATATATACATATGTGTGTGTGTTTCTTATGTGTATATATACATATGTATGTATGAATGTGTGTGTGTGATACATGTGCACATAAGCTTTTCATATACACATACTAATATAAATGTGTCTATGTATATTATCATACGTATGTTTAATGGTGTATGTGTATGTGTGTGTGTGAGTGAGTATGTATATAATATATATATATATATATATATATATATATATATATATATATCAACATCCTTACATCAGTGTTTATAAGTTATGAACACTTCATTGCTCTTTGGAATAATGGTTTCCACACTATCAACGTCATTATCTAAATTTTCAATTTCATATCCTAATATTCAACGTGCATAAATTTCATCGGAGAAATTTCAAACATTTACCAACATAGTATATATCTAACCTATACGTATTTGTATTATGCCTGTGCCTGCGTTTGTATATGTATATCTATGTATGTATATGTATATAAATATATATGTATGAATATATGTATACGTAGGTATATATATATGTATAGGTGTATATAAATGTGTGTGTATTGTGTACAGCTCCACTAATTAGTGGGATCAATACAAAAAGCATTACATCCAGCGAGATATGAGTATCAGTTATTATAAAATGGATTTAATATTGAACTACCATAATTTTCAAGCTTACGATATTACTGTAGTCGGGTGAGCTTTAATAGCTTGCTATGTACTATCGGACAATCTCTCAGACTCAAAACAAATAGTATTCTAAATTATATAAAGGGGTGAATGTATGCGTGCCCTATCCTAACAAACTCACACATTGGGTGTTTCGTTTCAGTTCTTATTTTTCAAGTCTCGAATATGTATTTCTACATTTCTGTTTATCATAGATGATAAACAGTTTATATCCAAGAAGTTCTCTAGCTTTTAGACTTTGCAACACAAAGTTCAAACAAATGATTTACTGGCGCACTTCACAAGTTAAAAATAATTGCTTTGAAGTTCAAAATTATGATAAAAATACAGAAAACTATTGCTTAATTTGTTTTAGAAATCATACTGCTTTATAAGAGAATTATGAAAAATTCAATTTTTCAAACGCTGAAGCTTAAATGTGGAGTCAGTAATTTTGAAATATAAGAAAGTAACCAGTAAGAAAAATATAAAAGGCTGACGTGCATAGAACAAAATTATGCTATTACTTTTTGCTTTTTGTCACTGACCTACTGAAGGCTTCGTTGTTGAAATGTAGTTTAAAACATTATAAAAGCGAGATAAAAGTTGCGAAAATAGCAACTTAATATTTAATTTCATTTTAAGGTAGAAGATTGGTGAGTGGAAATAAGCTTACTTGGAAAATAAATCATATATAAACAGTTAAAATTTTTACTTGGAAAAAGGTCTAAAAAGTGTTTCACAGTTTTTTAGTAATATAAAGAAATTAAAGGGCAGCGCACTGGCAGAATCGTTAGCACGCCGGGCGAAATTTTGGTATTTCGTCTGCGTTCAAATTCTGCCGAGGTCGACTTTGCCTTTAATCTTTTGGGGGTAGATAAATTAAGTACCAGTTGTGTATTGGGGTCGATCTAATCGTGTGCCTCCAGTAGAAAAGAATATAAAGAAATTAAACTTAATATTTTAATTTATTAAGGTTGCGCACTGACATTATCGTTGGTGCGTGTGAAGAAATGCATAGCAACATTTCTTCCGGCTCTTTACGTTCTGAGTTCAGAAGCTGACTTTGCCTTTCATCCCTTCGGGGCCGATAAAATAAGTACCAGTTGAACATTGGAATCGATATAATCGACTAGCCCTGTTCCTCAAAATTTTAGAGCCTTCAGCCTATAGTAGAAAGAAATATTTTAAGTTAGTTATTACCTAAGTAAATATGACTTGTACACAATGTTAACATAATTTATAGTATTACACATATGCGAAAGAAAAGAATCACGTTTTATTCAATATCCTAAATGAAACAATACGGTGATCTGGCAGAAACATTAGCACGCCGGGCGAAATGCTTAGCGGTATTTCGTCTGTCTTAACGTTCTGAGAATATACTAAATGAAATAAAAGATATTAAAACAATCATTTATTGAAGTTTTCTTATGACAGTCAAGCTTTTTTACCTGTAACCACTTCCTTTGATTTCCTGTCACTTTTATTTCTGTGACAGCTTTTCTAAAATACCGGATACATTTCCGCACGACATTTATATATATCCTTTTGAATCCAAATAACACTGAAGCTTCTTGGATCGATATCATAAGGACCAATTCATAAGCGGGATGGATTAAAATGACTGTAGCCTTCACCTATGTATGTCTGTGAGTGTGTGTGTGTGAGTATATGTGTGTTTGTGAGTGTGTGAGCATATGCATGTTTATGTGTGGGGATTTGTGAGTGTATGCGAGTATGTGTGTTTGTGAGTGCGTTTGCATGAGTGAGTTTACATGTGCCTGTGAGAGAGAGCGTGCGTGCCTAATTTTTAAAAATCATTTATTTTGCAAAGAAGTCTATTTGGTTTCCTTAAAATTTAGTAGTAGCAGCTTTATGAGTTGTGTCTGCCAGAGTTAGTTAAAGAGAGAACTCAAACATTTATGAAATTCCAACAAGACTGAGACTGCTGCAGTTCATCCCAATTTGTCTTACCCACGAAGATATTAGATATAAAGACAACTTGATTACATTCGTCGGTTCATATTGTTTCGGTTAAAATAAATCTATAGATGTAATCTGTATTCAAGATAGCATTGAAACAAACTCTGTTAATGTATAAGAAATATTTAACAGACAGAAACATAATTAAATGTTCAAAAAGACCGGATTAGTTTGCAGAATGATAATAATCCAATTCTAAGTTCACGAATTAAGTAGGTTGTTTTATTTTCATATGGTTGGCAGCCTTCTGGGATCGTGGATTAGCTTCCTCGTTCATCAAATCAGAATTTAATTGAAAACATACATTCACATTTAAAGAGACAATTATATCAGAAGCAAATAAAGAGACCCTGCTGTTAGCCCTATAACTGCTATAATTATCATGCTTATATAACAAGATATAACAAAACGTACAAAGTAATCAACATCATATTATCGAATGAGCTCTTTTCTTAAAGGATAGGATGTCATTTGAGGCAGAGTTAGTCTCTGTTTTTAACAAGGTAACCTGCCTTAGCGCCCTCGCTAGCATGAAGAATCAAAAGGGTTAATGAAGGTGATAATCACATTTATAGAGAAATCCTTATAAAGTCCTAAAACCTTGTAATTGGTTCCATTGAATTTCTTGAGGAAGAAATCATAGAACATAAAATGTGATGGACGAACTAATTATTAACTAATGCTAGTGACGACTTGTTTCATGTTTTGCAATGAGATGAAAAGTTATTGTTGCTTAGCATGATTTTTATAACTTCGTGCAGGGGGTAATAATTATGAAGAGGAGCATGTGTGTATTTATGTATTATATTATATGTGTGAGTGTGTACGTATATATTCATATAATTACGCCTTTTAAGTGACATTTAGGAGACATTTTAAGTAACAAACTTAATTCATTGCTTTATACGTCTCTTTAATGTTAGATGTTACTGCACAATCTTCCTTGCGTCTGGCTTTTTGATCGAAATCTAAAATTTCTGAAAGACACAGGAAGGAGATTATGACTTGCGTGATTTGTTGGAATCATGTCACTTTAAAGGCAATTCCATGAACTGCTTCCATTTTCGTCTGAGTACTTCACTTTTGAAGCATGTTTAAAATTTAATCGTTTAGTCAGAAATACGAGTCATTTCTTCTCTGCTGTTTTCCAGTTAGAAGTAAATATTTACAGACGCTATGTCTCTCAACCCACCTGTAAAATCCAGAAAAAAATAGATCAAAGTTACATGAACAAATAATTACTATGTACATGATATTGTGCAGGCGAAGTATCGAGGAATACAGTCTACATATTTCGCAATGACCGTTATAATAGTCATGGTTTAGTAGCCGCACAGTCACTGAGTTTCGGTTCCAAATTGGTTTCATTTATATTTCACATAATACAGATAATGATAAACTGAGACAATTTATATTTCTTGTTGAAATTGCTTCCTTCAGATTCGAGCAGAAACTGATACTTTGTTTCCTTTTTAATCTTCGATCATCACCTTAATTTTTGAAGAATCTTTTAGATGTGGCTTTCATAAACGTGACATAATCCCATCCAAGGACCCAGTCTTCGAAAAAACAACATATAGTAATTATAATTAATAATCCTTTCTATTGTAGGCACAAAGCCTGAAATTTTGTGGGAGAAGGATAAATTGATTACTTTGACCCCAGTGCGCAACAGGTACTTATTTTATCGACTCCGAAAGGATATAAGGCAGAGTCGACCTATGAAAAATTTGACCTCAGAGGGTATAGGCAGATGAAATGCCGCTTCGCATTTTGAACGGCGTGCTAATGGTTCTGCCAGGTGGCTACCTTAGTTATAATTTGTAATGAATAATATAATATTTCAATGTAATAATATATAATAATATAAGTTGTAATTTATCATTGTGACGGTTAATGACTTTGAAATGTTTATAATAAACAAATTTCCTGTTTTGCAAAGGATATCTGAATGATAGTTGTGCAACTTTAGGGTGATAAATTGGAAGTCGTATTGGCGAAAATGTAATTTAGCAGTCAATAAATAGACAAAGTTCCGATAGAGGTGACAACTAACTTAAATAATTTGTGACCTACGATGGAAATATATATTTGTGAACATGTATTCATTTCACTAACATTTCTTATTCCAACTTGTACTAAAATATGAGATTTATTTGATTATTATCTCATCATCAAAGCAATTTGATGCAATGTTTTATTCTTTATTGTTGAATTCAGAACTTAAGTATTAAATGCATAACAATCTTACTGTTAATACTCTGCGAGAGGCGAACGGATAAATATTCTTATAACTAAAAACACACTATTATCAAACTCCGTTTTATGTGAAGTGAAGTACAACATTCTCCCATATCAATATTCACTTTCAGTAACACTATATGTCTGTTTTATTAGAAATCAAGTGATTCATTGCGGTCAAGTGATTTACTTCTCTCGTTTTCACTCTCCAAATCAAATAATGCATCACATCAGAGGATTTTTGTCATGTTACCAACAAGCATTTCATGGAAGAATTCGCCATATTTTAGCCAAAATCATTCAAATACATCAAAACCACTGACAATATCGGTATAAAATTATGAGGCATTATATCATGGTAGCTGAGTTGGCCTAACGTCATCTCAGTCTTTTGAAAATGTTTAAACAGCTGACGGATCGGCAAATGTTATTGGCAACTGAACACACTGACTTGCAAATGGTACACTCAGAGTGCAAATAACTATGTTATCAACTATTATTGGAAGGAATATCAGAAGAAGATGGTACGATAACATCTCATCAATAACTCGTTGCTTACAAACACCATGACATATTGACTCTCCACCTTTCCAAACTGAATAATTTAAAATACATTTGAGGATATTTATTAATATTACCAGTCTTTCTACAATAATGTAAAAGACATTTATAGAATTTAATTTATCTCGAAATTCATATTTTTCATGTTTAAAACATCGGAAGTTATTAAAATTTATTTCTCTCTCACTTTCTATTTCAGGATTTGTACACTGTTATCATCATCATCATCATCATCATCATCATCATCATCATCATTATTATTAATTATAAAAGGCCGTGTGCTGGTAGAATCGTTAGGGTTAGGGTTAAATTCTCACCAACATTTCGTCCTTCTTTATATTCTGAGTTCAAGTTTCACCGATGTTGACTTTGCCTTTGAATTTCATTTTTTGCTTTCCGGAATCAATTAGATAAGTATCGGTCAAGTACTGGAATCGATGTAATCGATTAGCCTTCTCATCCATAAATTTCAGGCCTTGTGCCAATTGTAGAAAGGATTATTATTATTATTATCATTATTATTATTGAGTGAGAGAGCAGGGCATGCCATCAAAGTGACACTGGGGCAAAATATACGAAGCCCAGTATACCCATCATGACTACCCGTCTGATAAAGGTACACCAGGCACATGCATCGCAAACATATGTGCATAATATGGTGACCTCATATCAAGATAAACAGCACATGACCTTGCAAGAGGGGCCGAATCAGAATTTTCTTCATGTCAAGTAGCCCATTCCGCTCAAAAGGTCCCTGAATGAAGGTTCTTTAAGGATGTTGGACGAAACATCCAAGTTTCTAGTGGTGAATTATCCAAACCTCAAAGAATTCCTCTCAGCACATTGATAGACAAAGCGTCGGTCAGTAGATGTGGGGATTTCTATGTATGTAGGTATGTATTTACACACCCTATATGCCTAATACCTCCAGCATATATCAGTTGTACCAGGGCGATTGTGGTAGTTTTAGTGATGGGGTTGTTAGTGGAGTTCATTAGTAACAGATAATAAGGCAATGATGCTGTTATATTTGGTGGTGGCTATGATGGGTTAGTGTTGGTGTTTGCATCGGTGGTAGTGTAATGGTGGTGGGGTGAGGGTATCAGTATGTCAGTAACTTGACCGCACTCGCAGCGTACCTGAAAAATTACCACCCAGGGGCTACCACCTAGAAAATCATCATCTCAGGATATATTACCTGATAAAACATCACACTGCTGGAGACCAAAGTGACGAATCTTTAGGTGTGTGTGCATATATATATATATATATATATATATATATATATATATATATATACACGCATACATCCATGCAAGCATAAAGCATATACATATATACATAAATATATGTATATATATATATATACATACTCATAGGTATTTACATGCATACATACATACATACATACATACATACATATACTTCTGCAAGAAAATATATTATGTGCGTGTGTATGTGTTTGAATACATCGTACTTACTTGTGTGCCGAGAGATATTTGTTCGTATATATATATATGTACATACATAGAAATATATATATGTACATACATAGACATATATATAATAACATACATAGAAATGTACATATATACATAAGTACGTAGGCATCCATAGTCCATACATATGTACATACATATCCTTACATAGATTTATACATACATACATCACATACTCTGACGCCATTAAAAAGCGTTGCTTTGAAAATAGTAGTGTAAATGTGTATAAGAAACCTTAATATAAAAAAAATTAAACCTTTCAGAGCGAACAGATATTACTGAAGTTTTCAGACTAGAGCATAAACGCCTTTACAATTGTAATAAAGAGACTTTCAGAGAATCGGGAAGAGAATAACTGAATTTTATTGTCAAATAAAAATAGCACCACCATCAATAATTCTAAATACGATCAGTTTCACTTTGCTTGGTCTTTGCACGATCCAGTCATTGACACGCCTCACTACACAACAGCGTGTGTATTTTGTTTTTATGTTCTCAGCTTCTAGGCGAATATCTATCATTTCTTATATTGGAGAAAAAGTATTCTTGATACACAAGTGAGAATAGATTCAATCCGTCCCCTCACCCAATACCCAGACCCAGCGTCTCAGACGCACGCACGAACAGACACAAGTGTACACACAAACAAACACAGACACTCACAGAGGCACGCATACACACACACACACACACACATACATGCATATACAGTGACATACGCACACATACGCACGCACAATTAATACTTAGTACTTTTAGATTTAAAATATTGATTTTTGGACAGTTTCCGCTGAAATGAGCACGATAGTTTATGTGTGTGTGTACATGTCTACATTAGTATATGTAATGTATCAGCTTATACACAGTCTTAAGTGTGTGTATGTATATAAGTATATATATACATTAGATGTTTATAATAGAGATAGAATTTTTTATTGAATTCGTGGAAGACATCAAAATCCGATTGTTTACAATAAGGAAAATCTGATCTTTGAAAGCTATAGAAATACTTGGTAAATACTTGCTAAAATATTGCAAGTCAGCAGTCTTAATAGAGTATCTATCTTCTACCTCTATTATTTTGATACGAAATATACACAAGAGAAGTATTTCTAATATTCTTTGATTGTTTTTTTTTATATTTTTATATTCTTAGAAAACATTACATATTTTACAACTCTGACCTTATATTTTTAATGTGTGTGTGTGTGTTTAAATTTTGAATTCATGAAATTAACATTAATATTAATGTTCATGTTCATAAAATGTATTTCCCATCTACTGAAACAATTATGGCCACACTATTAAAAATAATACCATTAATTCCAGTCTTTGTTTTAATATATACTTGACCGGGAATTTCAACTTGTGTGGACAGTTTTATTCTTATGATAAACCATCTGCGTATATATAATTCATATCCGGATTTCGCAGAAGGACACAACTTAGATTTTAATTCGAGCTATAAATTATCTTATATTTCATCAGAAAATAGATTACAAATTTGTAGATTTTCATTTTCCGTAACATTATATTTCAATAAGCGTCGCTATTTGCAGCAAATCATGACAAATACCTGCTTATCTAACATGATAAAAGTTATAGTTTATCAAGAAACGAAACGTAATGGAGTGTGATGCCATGCATGTTATATTTGAATATTATATAGATAGATACTACATAACGTCCTTTATATTTGAACCCGTTCAAACATAAAACTGTTTTTAGTAAATTGGTGAAGTTGTTAAAGCATAGGACAAATGTTTTTCAGTATTTGTTCGGATTGTTTATGCTCTGAGTTCAATTTCTACCGAGAACAGCATTCCTTTCATTCCTCTGGGATTAATACAATATATTGCCAGTGAAATACTAGGATCGATTTTAATTGGCTAAATCCATTCACACTTCTATCTTAGGTCCTGAGTAAGGAATAAACCTGTTAAATATCGTAAATACCTGTGTTTTTGATGGTAAGAAATTGAAATATATTGAAATATATTTTCCAGTATGCACTATATGTGTATATATGTACATGTGTTTGTGTTTTTTTGTGTACATGAGTGTATGTGTGTATGCTTAATAGAAAAACATGAACCTCACGTATACTTATGAACTCATAAGTATGTTGCGCTTAAAGATCATTTTAGCCGATTAAATAGACAGAGTGTGGACGGCTTTCGTTCGCATGATGATTGTCTCAGGGAAAAATAAAATTGTTTTTACTATTTTAGATATATTCGTCGAATTTGTGTCAGATTCGTGACATGTTCTGTCGACCTCACTCGATGAAACTACCTTTGGCCTCGATGACAGTCTCCAAGCGACCTTGGGACCGTTCACAAGCCTTCGACACTATCTCCCATTTTAGGCCCCTGAATGCCCTGATTATCCTGGCTCTCAGCTCGTCCTTCGTGTTGCAGCTAGATTTGTTGGTCTCTCCTTCCACCACGATCCACACAAAGAAGTCGAGAGTTTTTGCAGTCAGACGAGTTGAGGGGTCAAATGTCAGGTGCTGTGTGATCGAAGAAATTCTCCGACAGCTAGGTCTGTCTCTGCTGGCTGATGTGGTAGGGCGCAGAATCATGCTGCCACACGTTGGGCTTCCCTGAGGTTACCCGGTCAATTATTGTTTTCATTATCTCACTCAGAACGTGATGTTCAGTCACAGATTCTCAAGGAAGAAGTGGGGTGACCAGACATCATTTTTACTGCCGACGACACCGAAAGCCATGAATGTCGATGGAAATTTCGTCTGCTTGACTCTAGCACGTCCGTGGGTGAGACAGCGAACCACCTTTTGTTCTGGAAGTTGATCTTCTGGTCTTGGAAGAAATTCTTTTCATCGGAGAAGATCCACAGCATGTCTGGCTCCACCGGGTGTTTCAACTTATTGATCAGCTTCTTGGTGTGCTCGAGTCGCATTTCCTGCATTATCTTGGACAGAAATTGTTCCTTCCTCATCTTATGTGAAAAGTAGCAAATATTCTCACACACCACTATTCTGATGAGCTTTTCATTCAATCCTTTCTGTTTTGAAATGGCACGCATCGACCTGCTGGGGTCATTGTTGATGATCTTCTGGATTTCCTCGATGAATTCCGGCGTCAGATCGTTGTTCATGGGTTTTACTCTTTGCTGTCGATTTCCAGTCGAATCTTGAATCTTCTAGCTCCTTTGTGACCATTTCCACCATCTCTCTGCTGACGTTGGGGTAGTCTGAAATCTCCTTGTTTGTCGTTCTGGCTCGGATTCAAAGGCGCACTCGATAGGCGGGAGGAGGGAGTCAAAATTTTCATTAGTCAATTATTCTGCAAAACAAAATAGAACAAAATGGTTATTGTTTTTAAGAAGAAACAGAAACAGTTTGCATCAATCTAAATGTATTGTAATATATATTTTCATCACATTTTCTGAACTTAGATCCCTTCGAGAAGGACATAATTTTTATTTCACACCAGTACATCAAAGAAACGCGTGTGTGTGTGTGTGTGTGTGTGTGTGTGTGTGTGTGTGTGTGTGTGTGTGTGTGTTACTAAAAACAGTTTTATGTTTGAATATAAAGGACGTTATGTAGTGTCTATCTATATAATATTCAGATATAACATGCATGGTATCACACTTTAGTTGTTATTCTTAAACTAACTTTGAAATGTTGCCATATATATGTATGTGGGGGGTTGTTTGTGTATGTACATTCGAGTTGCCTTTAGAATTGTGTGATGTGGTCTAAATATATACGAAAAAACATAGATGATACGGTCACGGCTTCAACACCTTCAGTCATAGGTTTCTCCAGTTAAGGGCTGACCAAGAGCTAGCGAACAGCAACAACAACAACAACATATTTAACGAGGAAAGAACGATTTGAAAACAGGTAGGAAAGAAATACGAAAGTGTAAAAAGAAAATGTCATTTGGATCTCGAAATAGCAATATCACCTCAAGATAGAGAAAATTTCTGTTTTGATCAACCAATAACCTTTTATATCTAGTTGAAATATTGCATTTGCTTTGATAGATTTATTATATCCACTCGAATACCTCTGAGGAGATACCTTCTTAAAATGACGACCGTGAGTTTTAAATTGGATGGATAACAAGTGACATTCGGAAGATTATAGGTAGTCTTCTCTTGTTGAAGTTATTTCAATGATATTGTGACATCATATTGGCAGATACTCGAAAAGAAAATAATTTCGCTAATATATATATATATATATATATATATATATATATATATATATATATATATATATATATATATATTCACTGAAAATATTCTGTGAATATCCATTTGAGTGGATTCACTTAAGATGTGTTACAAATGTGAATATGCATATGTATCTGTTTCTCTGTGTGTGTGTGTGTGTGTGTGTGTGTGTGTGTGTGTGTGTGTGTGTGTGTGTGTACTTTCGTGTTGCCACTTATATAAGAATTTGTGTGCAGTATATCTACTCGAGCACACAAGCTTGCGACGTCTTAAACGTGTGTGTATGTGTGAGTAAATATGTGTGTATGTGTATATAAATACATATATGCATATATATATATATATACGCATTCTGACATATACATACATAAGTATTTATTAACAAGCATTTTCATACATGTATATTCATATATACACCTACATATATCTAGGCATATACACATTGCATATATACTTTGATGTGTGTGTGTATATATCCATACATACACATATACACAAACACACGCACACACACACATGCATATATATATATATATATATATATATATATATATATATAGATATATATATATATATATATATATATATATAGGGAGAAAAGGAGGGAGAGAGGCATATATATATGCATATATAGAACTGTATGCATATACATATTATGTGTGTGAATATATATATAGATTTATATATTTATGTATATGTATCTATACATATACACACATGTACACACACACACACACGCACACATACATACCCATACAGATATAATCCCTCTACTATATTTTCGCCTACATCAGGAAAAAGCTTATCAATAAACAGTTAAATAATTTCTATCATCCTATCTCTTTGGATGACTGTATACTGTATAGAAATCGATTAGATACATAATAATCTAGGCAGTGTCTCTCACTCTACATCAAAGACGCCGAAATATTATCATGTTATTTCTAATTACTTTTATTACAGCATTTTCAGTGAAGTTAGTTTTAAAAGTAAAGTCGTTCCGATAGTAAACTTCAAAGCCACACCGTAGGAGACGGTATCAACAGAATATATTTGTACGGAAATTCGTAGGGCAGTAAGATTTATGGTCGTGATACTGTGTTGTGTGATAAATCAGCAGAATTTCCACGTGGAAATTAGATCTTTAGGTTATCTTCCTATGGCTGCCTTATTATGGAAGCAGGTTAAGGAAGATCGTTCTTGATAAGATAATCAACTAGTGCTCCCTCTCCCGCCTTCTAGCCAAAATAAAATTAGATACTACAAACTCTTATTATTACATTTATTTCACACTTATCATTGACAATGGTTATGGATGTGTCTTTGGCAAGATGCAATATATATTTTTTCTCTGTTATATTTTATATATTCTATATTACGTAATTCATTGAGAGTAAATATAAGTTTAATCATGTGTGCCCGAAATATATATATTTCTTCTTAATTATCAATGAAAGAGAAAGAAATTACTTCGTACGCTGCAATTACTGGAAATTTCTTGAGAAACTGGTTAAATGCGAACTATTATCAAACCTACACTGCGACTTTGACTAAGAAACTCAACTCCGTTAAAACACACGACTTAATTTCTGTGCAAACATACTTACATACATGCATACATACATACGTACGTATGGAGAAAGAGTGGGGAGATAAGGGTGTGTGTTACATACACATGGAGAGAGAGATTGGGGAGGGAAAATGTATCTGGTTGTATCACTTCATGACAAATGTGAACTAATTTTCTTCCGATCGAGAACCATACTGTACCAAACTGAAAAGCATTAGTGGTCAAATTTATTGTCTGAAATATTTAAAACCGGTTTCTTACCATGGTTGTAATCCAGTGGTATTATTAGAAATATTCAGATTATGCAATAGAAATAACTCTTGTTTAAAATCTTTAAAAATAAGGCATGTTTAACATATGTATATCGCTGAAAAGTCAGAGACTGCAGTGGTCGCTTCGGGTCCCTATATAGTTTTACTGTATTAAAAAAATTCTTCAGTGCAAGAAAAAAAAAAACAATATTGTTGCAGAAGGAAGCGGTTGCGACATTTCATTATTTTTGTGGTTTGTCAATGCCACATACTCAAGGCACGCCGACCCAGGCTCCTCAGCCAGTCTGAAATCGTCATAGAAACAGTGGTTGTGCACACAATGCAGTTGTTCCCAATACGCAGGTATCTGATAAATGGGTATAATCTCTATGATAGGCATATCACCTTGATTTTTTCTATTACTTTGATTTTAAGTTTCATTTCGTTTTGAATATATTCAATAAATGCATACAAACATATATTCGCACATGTGTATATAAGTAGATGTAATTATAAAACGTACATATCTATACGTGTGTATGTACATACATATGTAACTGTATGTATGCTGATATACATATATGTGTGTGTGTGCAGATATGTTGTAATATATGTATACACACACACAGACACATACACATGCACACACACACACACACACACACACACACACACACACACACACACACACACACATAATGATTGTTTTCCTTGCAATTTTCTCTTTCCATTTTTTCCTTTCCGACGAAGAGCTATGCTCGAAACGTCAAAAACTCACTATTTTTATTGAATGGCAAATTAATTCATTCCATGTGCACGTCCTCTTGTTGTTATTGTTATTTTCAATGTTCGTTTATTTGACTTGATTATATATATATGTATATATATGCATATATGGGCACAGGACGTCACAATCAGTAAACAACATGAAATACGGAAACAAATGAGTTGAATACGCAAACAACGAGAGAAACAAATGAAAAAGAGGATAAGTAACATAAAGAACGACCCTTCATCAGTTTCCAGCTGCCTATCTACTCCTCATTTCGAGCATTGAACGATAACATGAGTCTTCGAAGTCGGTTGCTCCTTCAAATGCCAAAAAATACAATTCCCCTTGCCGGAATCAATCTACAAACCACATAAACGCCTCAAACTAACAGAATCAAGGTACAATACCTTCAGTACAGAACTTTTAACAGCTTATTTAGCCGCGAAATATTTTGGGCATTTTCTTGAGGGACGACAGTTTACTCCTTTCACCGATCATATACTTTTGCTCTATATTCGGAAATAGATAAATATCCTCTCAGTGAATAACGACATCGTACTCCAAAAGAGATTTATCGCATAGTAAGTCAAAACAAAGGGGAATAATGTATAGTCCAATACAGCTGAAATCGAACGAATTCAGTTGTCAATGATTATTTCATTAGGAGTATATAAAATATGAAGATAGAAAGGAAGTATGAGATGAATATGTTTATTTATTTCACCAGTTGATATATACATATATATATATATATATATATATATATATATATATATATATATATATATATATATATATATATATATATATATATATATGGGAGAATTTACGAAAAAAACAACAGACGAAGACAGGTGGTGTAAACAACAAATGGATGTATTAGTTTAACGCTCGGGAATAGAGAAAGTCTTTGACGTTTCAAGCTGCGCTCTTCAACTGAAAGGAACATAGAAAGAAATAAGGAAAGAAGCAAGGAGAGAAAAAATATAAATGTAGTGGTTATATATGTCACATACAGTGTTTAAAAATTTCGTTGTGAATACATACCGTCATTTACTTCCAATGAACAAAAATAAACAGATTGTACTGACAACGGTTTCTTGACCATCTATTAGATAACAAAAATACTCTTCGGACTCTCCATTTCTCTGACTACGAGGTGAGGTGTGTTGCAAATTTCTCTGAATGAATCAGGCACTAACTAGAACTTAAAACTATAGGATTGATGAAGTTGCAAAACGAACGTTTTTCAGTGTGATTAAGTAATTAATGAATATCCATATACATCCTAGAACACGTAAATAACTAAATGAAATATAGTACACCACTTACGTCTTCCGATGTGGAACTTTAAACATGTGTGTGCTTATATATATTTATATATATATATATATATATATATATATATATATATATATATATATATATATATGGATCGTTGCCAGTGCCCCTGGACTAGCTTGTGCGGGTGGCACATAAAAGACACCATTTCGAGCGTGGCCGTTTTCGTGCGTAAAAGCACCCACTACACTCTCTGAGTGGTTGGCGTTAGGAAGGGCATCCAGCTGTAGAAACTCTGCCAAATTAGATTGGAGCCTGGTGTTGCCATCCGGTTTCAACAGTCCTCAGTCAAATCGTCCAACCCATGCTAGCATGGAAAGCGGACGTTAAACGATGATGATGATGATGATGATATATATATAAAGAGTCCACTTTTGCTGGTCATTCCTCTTATTTTTGTATGTAATATAATTTTAATCTTCGGATTTTTTTAATATACTAGACCACTGGTTTTAATTGATTAATATCAATTTCTACCCTTATTATTAAATTTTATATACTTATATATATATATATATATATATATATATATATATATATATATATATATATATATATATAGGGACAAGCGAGCAAATGAAGGGAAATAGCACTCAGCACATATACTCAGAGTTGTATTTATTGAGTAACACAAATATCTAAGTCAACCTGTTATATATATTTCCATTATATATATATATATATATATATACACATACTTATTGATTTCTTCTACACAGATATATATATATATATATATATATATATATATATATATATAAACCCGTGAATAAGAAATCAATAAATACCATTATATTTAATTCTAAAACAGATGGAGTTGTAAATCCATCGGTTTGCCGACTAAACATAGTTGACCAAATCATCTATTTTTGTTATTTGATTTTGTTTTAGAAACTGACCAACGCACCTTCTCTTTCTAATAACGTCTTCTGTTTTCGTAAGAATAAGTCAACACAGCCCTTCGTCCATAGGTAAATACAGTCTAAATGTATTGTATTGAAGGAGCACTAGTTTTAATTCATTTTATTGAGTCGCAAAGCATTAACGCATGAATTAACATAGCTTCTCTCTACCTCTCTCTCACTCTCTCTCTCTCTCTCTCTCTCTCTCTCTCTCTCTCTCTCTCTCTCTCTCTCTCTCTCTCTCTATCTATCTATCTATCTGTCTCTCTCTCTCTCTCTCTCTTTCTCTTTCTCTCTCTCTCTCTCTTTCACACTCATGCATTATATATATATATATATATATATATATATAATGTGTATATCTATTGAATGAGGTAGAGACGGAAGAAGTGTATGCCAGAGAGACGGAAAAGAGAACAAGTCGAGAGACAAAGACAACAGGCAGGTAAATAAATAATAAACCTAAAGAGTTCAATTGCGATGATGAGTTCATTGAAAGCAAGTCTTTTGTATCGTGCAGTATTAAATGAACGAATTGCAATAATAAATGAAGGAGCGATCTAATGAATGAACGCAACTACATATTTGTATGTAACGCTGCCGTAGTATATGATGTGTGTGTGTGTGTGTGTGTACTAGCAATGCACCCCGGCGTTGCCGCCCTAGTATTATGACCTACAGCCACAGTGTATTATATTTTCCTTTCTTATGGGCAGATTCGGCACACGAGGAGTATGAAGCAAACAACTCTTCTTTATAAACATGTCTGTTTCTTATAATTTCTTTCAGACGTGTCAACAGACTTTGTATCAGCCTACGACAAACATTCTGATCAATTTCTTTGACCTGCACTTCCTTTATGGATGCCTTCAATTCTTCAACGTTTTGGGGATGTTTAGAAAAAACTTTCTTCTCATAATCAACCAAAGGTTTTCTACTGGGTTGATGTCCGGACTGGTGCTGGGCCATTCCATATCATTGATATCTGCCCAGAAGAAGCATGCTTTCACTGCTTTAGAGGTGTGGCAAGGAACATTACCTTACTGGGAAATAGACGTCTGCTGACTCTCCATGCATGGAAGCATTTTTTCTTCCGTGATTTCTTGATAGACCTTGTAATTGACATTTCTTCCCTTTGGTAGAAAGTAAAGTCTTCCAGTCCATACCAGCTAAAACAAGCCTAAACCATTATACTGGCAGAGTGCTTCATCGTAGAGACGGTGTATTATTTGGGCACAAAACGATAGTTAACTGATCTGTAAACCCAAGTTAACTGATCTGCGGACCCAGTTAACATATGCCCCAAACTGTTGGAATGTGCACTTATCTGAAAAGAGAACTTACTTCCATTGATCAACTGTCCACTTGCAGTACTTGCGTTCATTCAGCAGTGGTTTTCGGGCTGGCCGTCTGAGACAAATACTGAATTGTTCTGGTAGTTGGCAACTTATTATCCATGATGTAGTTGCATTCAGACAGATGCTTTCGGATACCAGCAGATGTTAGCCGGGGATCTCCAGCAGCCAAACGTTTAACCGTGCTCGTCATACGTAAAGTGAAAACACTTGGTCTTCCGCTTCTTGATCTGCTTTCAAAGTTTTCTTTTCAGTATGCTTTTTAATTGTTCTAACAACTGTAGTATGGTGACATTTTAGTCGAGAGGCTATGGTTCGGCATGATAATCTTTCATTATGAAGAGCAATGATTTGTGCACGAACTTTACAAGAAAGTTCACTATTCCATCCCATTCTGTAAAATAAACATTTAGATTTAGAAAAGGTTTACACATGCACAGCATTGTGCAAAATGATAATAAATATATGCAAAAAGGTTTAAACTATTAATGAATGATATGTATGAAAAGAAATACAATTGCTATATAGCAAAGATAAGCTCACGTGAATGTACTGTACTTGTACAATGCAGTGCCTACAACATTCTTTGTAAAAGTTGCACAAATGTATACGCAAAAATTAAAAATAAACAAGCTATTTGTGCAACGCTTTGCACAAAAGTGTTAAAAGCTAGCAATAAATACGAAAAAAAGTTTACAAATACAACTGGGACAAGAATGCAATTTACCTGAAAATAGGTAATTACCAGGCAAAACACAACATTAATCTGAATATCTCACATTAATAACATTATCTGCAAAAGTAAACACTGCTAATTTGTAAACAAGGTCGAGAGTAAAACTGCTGTCTATTTAAACAACATTAAGTCAGTAAATTTTATCGTTAAAAAATCCTTGAAAAACACTCGA
The DNA here is from genome assembly GCF_046866305.1 of Octopus bimaculoides. Lineage (NCBI taxonomy): Eukaryota > Metazoa > Mollusca > Cephalopoda > Octopoda > Octopodidae > Octopus > Octopus bimaculoides. The sequence goes on along the minus strand of NC_142931.1, from coordinate 67,631,458 downwards.
AAACATGGGTTGTGCCAAACTGTTTTCCACAGCTGTAGGGTTATAGTGGGAAACACTTGCCCAAGGCACCATGCAGAGGGACTGAACGTGGAACCATGTGATTGGGAAGCAAACTTCTCAACCACACAGTCATTCTTGTACCTAACGTGGATGTATGTCCTTACATTTGTTGTTATATCGAGTATTGTGTCACACTATGTCTTAAGCTTAGCAGTTCATCAAGCAGAGATCTGTAGGATAAATACCAGATGGAGATACGTACTGAGATCAGTATGATCAATTAAATTTTTGAAAGTGATACTCCATCATCGAAAGTCTAAACCCAGTAAAATAATGTTTAAAGACTGAATGGCTTCAAGTTTAAGGTAATGGGTTACTAACCATAAGATAATGAATTCAAAACTTCATACACTATATATACATCTCAGTGTACTTGACTTCCTGCCATTAACAATTGTAATTTGAAGTTGAAGGGTTAACAGTAAAAAAGATGTCCAGATTTATTTAAAAATTATTATGCATAATCTGAGAAAAATTATCTTTTCACCACAAGAAAACACACACACACACACACACACAAACAGGTTTCTCTGTGGTAACTTGAGCTACTACAAATAGCAGTCAAATCTCTCTTAAAACACTCCCTTTCATCAAGAGAAAGACACAGATTTACAGTATTTCAAGAACGAAAAAAACTATTCGAGGCAACTCTGGGCTAAACAAAACACAGACAAACATACTTCACGTTAAAATATTATCTACTAAATAGTACTAATAAAGTTGATGGTATATCTTCGAAGTTACATTCCCTGGTAAAGCTCCATGTATTTTAAACATATTCTCATTATGCTCCATGACATAAAGATTGTTCAGGCAGAGTTGCCTCTCTTAGCTAAAGACTTCAAAATTGTGCGTCTCCGACCTCGTTTTCGAGATTATTTTGTAGTAAAAACGAGTTGTGCAAAAAACATATTTCATTTAGTAGCCGAAAGGTTACTGAATCTTTTGATTCCTCATACGTCAAAATTGGTAATTCATATATACACACATACATGAAATTATAAATATATATATATATATATATATATACATAACTGTGTGTGTATATTAATATAAATGTATATGTTTGTCTGTCTGTGTGTGTTTGTGTCTGTCTGTGTCTGTGTATATGCGTGTGTTAAGAATTCTAACATCAGTTCCATTTATGAGACTGACATACAACTTACAAACCACTAAGATACGCATCTTGCTTACTGTGCTACCGTCTGCTTACGGTTACATTACATTGAACCAATGAGGATCCTCTACTATGGCGCTTGCGTTACTTGCTCACATAGCACCTACCACATTAAGAAAAGGTCACATGGATATTTTAGCTATCGTAGTGATGGAAAGGTCTTCGTTATAATGCCTTGAATCATATGCCTGCATGATCATACTAAAGAAACTAATTACGTTCTTGTTTATTACCACACATCATAATTTACTTTCAATAAGAGGCTTCCCACATATTCGCTGCAGATAGCAGAACAGTTATCGTAAAATAGTTACTTTCAGTCAAATCTAGAAGTTTAATGCCTAGATTTTACAGAGGCTTTCGACAAAGCTGATAATGGGATTATATACTAAAAGATATGGAAAATCAGAATAATTGAGAAAATAAGAAATGGCGTTGTATGATTTCTGCAGACAAAACTTTGTTTTTTTATTTATTTATTTATTTATTTGCTTTGTGTTTCTTTTTAGTCAACCGTAATATTTCAAAAACACCTAACGAATTAAGAGTGGAGTATATAAAGGAAATGTATTGGTTTCGTTACTATTTACGAGAGGTGACAGAGACAGATATACTATTTATTAGAATAGACACACTAACAAGTTAAGTCTATACTACAAGAATTTAAATGACAAATCTAAGTCCTTCCAGTGACATGATAAAAGAGTCATTTTTTTTTTTTTTTTTTTTTTTTTTGTCTGAACGATTGCATATAGCAAAATACTATGAGTAGTGAAAGAGTGGGATCGTCAAATTTAATGAATAAACTCTCATATACACTTGTACAAGTATTTGAGTACTTGTTCTTCTGATGGTATATCTAAACGTATGTATAATAGGCGCAGAAGTGGCTGTGTGTGGTAAGAAGTTTACTTCCAAACCATATGGTTCCGGATTCAGTCGTACTGCGTGGCACCTTGGGCAAGTAATTCTAATATAGCTTCGGACCGACCAAAGCCTTGTGAGTGGATTTGGTAGACGGAAACAGAAAGAAGCCCGTCGCATGTATATATATATGTATGTGTGCGTGTATTTGCCCCCCCCCCCCACATCCACCATTTGACAACCGGTGTTGGTGTGTTTATGTCCCGGAAATTTGCGGTTCGGCAAAAGGGGTGAATAAGTACCAAGCTTATTCGACTATAATTTCAATGCGGTGCCCTAGCATAGCCTCAGTTTAGTTAGAGAGATACATATATTCACACGCACGTATGTAGTATATATATATATATATATATATATATATATATATATATATATATATATTTACTACATATATATATTTACTAAATATATATATATATACTACATATATATTTACTAAATATATATATATATATTTACTATATATATATATATATATATATATATATATATATAAACATGCTCATATATGTATGCTTGTGTATATGCCTATACATACTTGTGTATATGTATAATTCAGATTATATACATATACAATATATATTTGTGTGTCTGTGTGTGTGTGTGTAATTCGATGCTCAGATCTTTCAAGCACTGTAGTTGTAGTTCTTTTACATATTTCAACATAGATATCCAATGAAGAATGAAGAGAAGTTTATCATTGCATTATCAGAATCTATGTAAAATATTCTAAGAATTGAGTGTATTCATATTTTTTTTTTACTAAACTGGCAGCAACTTCCCAATAACTAGTGCTATTGATCCTGAGAACATTTTGAACTAGAGATGAGATAGGCATATAGAATCGGAAATGATAAAAACAATTGCGACTGGGAGGAGTAAGGCGGGTTCAACAAAGAAAGATTTTTGTGAACAATATGACTTGAGCAAATGGAAACAATTAATGGTGTAGGAATATGAAATACGATTTAGTTCTATAGCATGACATTAATGAAATTGTTCAAGAGAATATTTTATTACTTCAATCAAGATTATATGTGTGTACCGTGTATCGCCCACAAACGTTGTGCTGGCGGCTCTCTGTGTTCTAAGCAATCCAGATTGCTGATCTCAACGATTTTCCTTTCATAGTGTGAAACTCATTATTGAATTGGAATAAATCCAACGGTCTTAAACGAATATGATTGCTTGATTGCTTCAATACCGCATCGAACTACTGGCATATGTTAGAAGCTTTAAGTTCCTACTCTCTAGTAAAGGTAAAGATACACATATTTTACATGTGGCAATCCAGGAAGAACCGGCTCTTAATTTTACAAATGAAAGCTATACAATTATCTAACCTGGATCCTTGTATTTCAAAAATATTTTGTTCTCTATCACTCGAGCTTGTATTAGGTACAGCAATATCCTGCACATCAGAGCATCTCAGCTTTTTATAATCTTCTGAAGATAGAAGCCGACAGCGCGGAAGTAATACCAAAACGTTTACAGTAGCTTTAGATATTCTACTGGGTATAAAACTGCATGAAACGGCAAACACTCTCACATTAATTACAAAACGAGCTTTTCTACTATAGGCAGTGAAATTTACGATCAGGGTTCTAATCGATTACATTGACCCCAGTGCTCAACTAGTCCTTATTTTATCGATCCCGAAAGGATAAACGACGAAGCCAACATCGACGGAGTTTGAACTCAGGACGTAAAGCTGGAAGAAATGCCGCTATGTATTTTATCCAGCATCCTAGTGATTCAGCCTGCTCACCGGCTAAACTTCATCACCCATAAAAAGGTAGAACAGCATTAATGACGGACTCGAAATATGACTGTCACTGATCACTGAATCAGGTGAAAGTGTAATGCATATACACATACATACAAACTTACATTCACACACACATACACAGACATATATAATTACAGCCGTCACTAACGAATGAGTATATCTTGATAGAATGTACCATAATTTCGCTAATTGGTTCAGTTGTCTATGTGTATATAATACAAATTGACAGAGTCGTCTGAACATTCAATGAAATGTTTCGTAATATTCGTCGTGTCTCGCTGCACTCTGCGTTAAAATCTTGCAGAGTTGTTCTTCGTCATTCATCTTGTTGCGAGATCAATAAAATAAAATATTAATAATCCATAGTTATGAATTGATGGGGTTTTTTTTTAAATGAAAGCCGATATACCTTACAATATCCTTGTCGTTCCTCTGTGTCCTGAGTTGAAATTCCGCTGAGGTGAAGACAGACCACACAAACATACAGTCCAACCCGAAATAAACAGCAGAGATGGGCCGGGTACGACATGCTAAGGTTTCATGGAGTCGTGGATCAAAACCGACTCAGAACTGCAAATGTGTGGGGGTGGGGTATGTGTGTGCGCGCGCGCGCGTGCATGTGCACATGCATATATAAATGTATGTGCATTATAATTTTATTGACGGTGACTCTGAAGTCACGCAGGGTCGCTGCTTTTTCATACCGCTCGGTGTAACCACGACCCAGTGAAACTTCTAAGTCACTATCTGTAATGAACGCTGGTCTCAGCATGCACTGAGTTATATATGCAGTTATTTTGTCGTTTACCTATGGAAATAAACACACATATTTTCAACTATACACACACAGAAATACACACATCTTTACGTAAATATAGAGGTGTGCGTGTTTAATCGTGTACACAATAATTTAAAATATTGGCAGCGCCATAGATACTTGAATATTACATAAATTTTTTAAGTGGAAGACTATTTTTTATAGTTTATAGCTTTGAATTACTATGCCATTAAGATTTCGAGTGTAACAGTTCTTTTTCAAACGTTTTCTTTTTTCTACTAATCTTTTCGATAAATGCGGTAACATTTTTATTTAGTAATAATAATAATAATATCCCAGGTTTTAATGGATTTTAGAGTGAAGTGCTGGCTATCGTACATTTAAAATATATGTACATAGACACACATACATATATGTATGTACGTATATATGTATGTTCAAATTTATGTATGTATGTACGTACATACGTACGCAAGTAAGTATGTATAATAGCAATACGGTTGTGTTAAAGATGCTATTTATGAAAAACGGGGTTGTCTCTTCTTATAACTTTTCGGTAAAAAAAAAAACAATGAATCGAAACAATATTGATTTCTTACATTTGTACAACGCCAAAATAGTAATAGTAAATAGAAGAGGCAACTGAGTCATTTTGCGAGAAAATTACTGCTATTCGTTTTTACTGAAAACTGTTACATGAAAGAAAAATTCGGTTCTGATAAGGGCTTTTTGTTATTATTTGCTAGATGTTGTAAATCACTGTATCCATGTTCTTCACAAGTCTTTGGAGACCGGTGACACTGATAGCGTATCGTTCTACCTAAATTGCTGCAAGTCAACGATAGCAGGAAAAACATGTAGGAAGGAAATTTGAGAGAAGTGATATCTTTGAGGAACCACTGTGTGTTGTGATTAGTGCCAGGCCTGGACGTTTGGAATTAATATAGGGGACGAAGTAAAAAGAGAGGAATGAGAGGAGAGTGGCGAAGAAAAAGTGTCACGAAACCATCTCTGTAGCAGCGTTAGAATATACAGAAAATGAAGACAGCAAATCTATGCACTACCGTTGTCTACGAAGAACTCGATGCCAATCACTTGACTGGCCTTACACTGGATGCAATCTAGAATACCTTGTATGTATATCAGCAGCACCGAGCCAGTTGTGGCTTTCACTTGAGAGTTGCTAGCTGTTGCAAGTGTCTGAAGTATTTCCTGACTCTGGACAGGAAGATTATGCTTTGAAATGGAGGTAAATTTGATGTGAGAACATTCCAAGGACTTTCTTTTGTCTTTTGTGCCAATATCTCTTTAAAACGCCTACCATCCCTACATGACATATACGTCTATGCATATGTGCACACATATACATCCATACATATCTACACACAAATACACGCTCATACATATATACATAAACATATACATAAATGCATACATGCACACATAGAGACATATTAGCACTCGCAAATACTATCAGAAGAGACTGTTTTCCTGTCTTGTGTTTTCTAAAGAGAAACCTACCAAAGCGGTTCCCCAGCATGGCCGCGTTCTAATACCTTAAGCGAGTAATAGATAAAAATATTAACAATAGTCCTCACACTTCGGCGTAGAAAGAGCTGTGTGATTAAGACGATCACTTTGCGATATTCGCAATAGAGAAAAGTAGTGACACTAATTATGAAAATCAACAATGAGACAGAAGGAACGTATTTCAGTCTTGTGTATTAATGTACATAAGTAAAGGCTCATAAATGTGCATACAGATCATTTCCCTATGATCTATTCCTTCATTCATAGACGATGTCACTACATTCTTCCAATTTCTATATTTACTTATCACTTTTTCAGCGTTCCCAGCTGAGGGACACATGTTTTGATGAAGAGGTATAATACGGCCGAAATATTTGCTTTGTTTTCACCAGTTGGCTGCAGAGACAACAACTACTCCCGTTCATTTCGTTTTCATTTTTCAAATATTTCGGTTAGCTTATATTATGTAGAGTTCAAAGAACATAACAGGGAGAGTTAATGGCGCGAACATTCTGTATAGCGTCTACCTTTTGCAAATAAATGTCTTTTTCTTTAGAGTCTAGTCGACAATACCGTTGTAAGTGGATTTGGTAGTCACAAAGTGTGCAAAAGACCGCGTATATCTACATTTACATCTATTTACTTATTCAAACCATTCTATTTATCTCTCTATCAATCGATAGATCTATTTATCTATCTATGTGTGTTTGTGTGTGTGTATATGTATTATGTATGTATGTATGTATGTATGTATGTATATATATATATATATATATATATATATATATATATGCGTGTGTGTATACATATGTGTATATATGTGTATGCGTATATCTATACATATGTATATATGTATATGTATATATATGTGTGTATATATATGTATATATATGTGTATATATATATATATATATTTATATATATATATATATATATATATATGTGTGTGTGTGTGTGTGTGTGTGTGTGTGTGTGTGTGTATGCATATATGTATATGTATATATATGTGTGTGTGTGTATGCATATATGTATATGTATATGTGCGTGTGTGTGTGTGTGTATGCATATATGTATATGTATATATATATGTGTGTGTGTGTGTGTATGCATATATGTATATGTATATATATATGTGTGTGTGTGTGTGTATGCATATGTATATATATATGTGTATGTGTGTATATATATGTATGTATATATATATATATATATATATATATATATATATATATATATATATATATGTATATATGTATGAATGTATATATATATATATGTATATATGTATGAATGTATATATATATATATGTATATATGTATGAATGTATATATATATATATATATATATATATGTATGCATGTATATATATGTATGTATATATATTTAATTATGTGTGTGCATATATATATACTGCGCGTGTGTGTGTGTGTATCTGTTTGTGTGTCTGTGTGTGTTCATGGAGCTGCGTCCCTTAAGTTACCCTTTCGGTGAATAAATATTAATAAAGCAAGTACTAGAATGAGTTATGCTCCGAAGTTGAGATGATAGTCTTCAATTCTTGAAGGTTGTGCATCTGTATAGCCGCAGTCCAATCATTGAAACCAATAAAAGAACACACACTTACACACATGCGCACGATGCGAAATAATGAATAAATCGCAACGTGATAAAATGATTGTAGCAGGAAAGTAAGAAACAGGCCTCTTTTTTCACCTCATCGTTTGTTTCTTAGCTCGTTATTTAGAATGTCACTTTTTATTAAGGAAGGGATAATTGCATGAACCACACTGCATGCAGGCGTTCCCTGTCCTATCGATTCTAAATAAATCTAATGATTATATTCCCTTGAATTAGCACTAAATTTTATCTTAATATAATCCTTTCCCATAATCCACTGCCGCCCACCGCCCAAAGCATGCCGCCAAACGTGCACCGCCTATCATTGACAAATAAGTTTGGAAATTACTGTTGCTTGTTTGAATGCAGCTTTCGTCTATGGGCTAAAACATTAGTTATATGAGATTCTCCTAACTCGTAAACACAATCACAATAGAAGAGAAATAAAGAAAGAATAAAACGAATAAATAGATAAATAAATAAATAAATAAATAAATACAAGAAAAAACTATAAGGAACTCTATAAAGAGAAGAAATCTAAGATGTTTGACGAATTGTATTTCAAATGCAATCCAGAGCTGTCCGGAAATGAACGCTTGTAGGTGATCTTCTGTTACAATTATTTTACTTGAAAAAGGCAGCACACACCACTTTGTACATTTGTCTACGTACACGTGCACACATGCACATTTATATAAAAATATAGTTACGAGTGTATGGAAATATATGTATGTATCTATATATGTAGGTGTATATATGCACACACTATTTGTCTCTATATTTACCAAGTCTTGTTCTCTTCCAAGTACCAAGATATTTTTCAAGTGTCAAGATTTTCCGAGCTATTCTTATGAGAGCTTCATTCTTATCTTTTCTGAGAATTATATGATAATTCCTATAAAACGTGATAGTTTTATTGAAGTTGTTACGTTATTGTCTTCTCGTTTACCATCCATCCACCACATTTACAGTGCTTCTACTCTGGTTTTGTATTTGCAACTTTTTTCGCATTTTCTTTTGATATATTGATTAAAAATAGGTTTTACTTTGTTTCGTCTCTTTCACCAACTTTTTTCTCTCTTTTGTTAATACTATTGTCATGGAGATAGGCTTGTACATACACACACATGGAGATAGAAGGGCTTGTTCACACACACACACGCAAACACACATAAATTCACACACACACACATATGTATTTGCATCGGGACATTTTTCGCATCGAAGGTCGGCGATAGTCGTACGCTGAGGACGGGTAAATATCCAGAAACTCGAGTCCGTACGTATCGCAGATCAAGATGGGAAGGATGACTTCCCTTTGCAAATACATACAGGACACAGATGTGTGTCAATAGACAGCTGGAGGAGATGTTCTCCTGAGGCTAAAAGCAACAGTAACATCCACCCTTAGAGGTCAGCCACATTTAAGTGGCAAATATACTTCACCTTGTCGTGCAGTTACTGTTAATACCGCTTTCAGAGATTTAACATTGCTTGTTTTCACTTTTTCCAGATCAGTGAATAATTTCACTGGAAAAAGGATATATGTATTTGCATCGGGACATTTTTCGCTTCGAATGTCGGCGATTGTCGTACGCTGAGGACGGGTAAATACCCAGACACTCGAGTCCGTACGTATCGCAGTTCAAGATGGGAAGGATGACTTCCCTTTGCAAATACAGACAGGACACAGATGTGTGTCAATAGCCAACTGGAGGAGATGTTCTCCTGGGGCTAAAAGCAACAGTAACATCCACCGTTAGGGGTCAGCCACATTTAAGTGGCAAATATACTTCACACACATATATATATATATATATATATATATATATATATATATATATATATATATATATATATATATATATATATATATATATATATACACACATATATACGCATATATATACATACAAACATACACACATATATATATACAGCCGGGGCAATCCACCGAGGCTACACGAAGATTTGAATGACTTTGCCAGCTGGTGCTATTAAGTTAGACATGGCTTGGACTAATACTGACCGAAATCAATCAAATTGCATATGGTGTGTTATGTGAAGTTAGGGAAAGTTATCCCATAGAACTCAATAAATTTGTTAAAAATGGAGAAGAGATGTTAAAATTTAAAAGAATTTTAATACATGCATACGATCGTTTCAAACAGCGATACTAAAGCATGCAAATTCATGGTAGAATAATTAAATTAAGACTCACACTCTTTATTATGATGCTCGTAATTTTCATAAGGATAAATAAGTATATCCGAAATTATTCTCTGCTATTTCCTGTATCAAGTCCTCTGTAATAATAATAAAATATAATAATTTTTTTGTTTATACTTCTTGCACTGAGGATAACAGTGTTACATAATAATCTAATTTAATCGAATTAATCTAATTATTCTACCATGAATTTGCATGTTTTAATACCGCTGTTTGAAACGATAGTATGCATGTATTAAAATTCTTTCAAATTTTGACATCTCTTCTCTATTTTTAACAAATTTGTTGAGTTCGATGGGAAACCTTTCCCTAAATTCACATAACACCATATACAAGTATTATTTTCATATTCCCAAACTTACGCCAGTAAGCTACCAGCAATATATGAAGAATCCTTATTTGTAATTGTTTTTTGGAATCCTCCAAAATAAAAGGACGAAATATAATTCAACCTTTTCTTATATATATATATATATATATATATATATATATATATATATACGGAAAAAAGTAAAGGTAGAAAATTCTAAAATAATATTATAAAAAACACTTCAATACCGATTTCAGTCATTGAGACATATATACAATTAATAAAAACATATATATGTGCATATACAGATATATATATATATATATATAAACATATATATATATGCATATATAGACATATGTATATGCATATATGTGCATATATATATATATACATATATATATATATACACATATATATACATATATATATACATACATATATATATATATATATATACGGATATACATATATATACATATACATATATATGCACATATATATATGTAAATGCATATATATACATATATATATATATATATATATATATATATATACATACTTATATACATACATGTATATATACACATATATATACACATATGCATATATATATACATATATATATGTATACACATATATATATATACATATATATATATACATATACATACATATATATATATATATATATATATATACATATGCATACATATATACTTATACATACATATACATATATATACATACATATTCATACATACATGCTTGTATGTGTGCGTGTGTATGTGCGCGCGTGTATATGTGTGCGTGTGTGTCTGTATGTGAACTGGCACTCCTTGAATTATGACGACGAGTTTTGTAATTGATCCGGTTAATAGAACAAGCTTCTTGCGAAATTAACGTGCAAGTGTGGCTGAACGCTAGACAGACATGCGTGCCCTTAGCGTATCCCTCAGGGAAATTCAGCGTGACACCGAATGTGAAAAAGGTGGCCCTTTTGAATTATTGGTGCAACTCATTTTTGCCAGTTGAATGCGCTGGAGCAACATGAAATAAAATGTCTTGCTCAAGCACACAACGCACTGCCGAGAATCGAACTCCTGACCTTACAATTATGAGCCGTTTTCCCTACCCCCTGAGCCATACGCCTTCAGACACACACACACACACATGCACAAATGTACGTGTGTGTGTTTGTATACATATAAATACAGAACACTCACTTTATTTCTTTTTCTTTCTCTCCCTCCCCTCTCTCTCTCTCTCTCTCTCTCTCTCTCTCACTTTCTCTCCCTCTCTTTATCTTTTTCTCTCATGCAATCTTACGCTCATTTTTACTCCAACAGGGAAGGGTTTTGACATAAGATACGTCACGATTACACGACTTACTACTATTTCATTATTTCAATAAGATGGTTCGTGTGAGGGGCGGTATTAGATATGATTTACTCCTAATCATTGCTTCAGTAAGATGACGATGCAAAAGACGGTGTGATCTACGAGCTACTTCGGGAGGGTGTGAGATAAGCAGTGAGAGGAAGGCTGGTAGTCTTTCGATTTCTATTATATTAAAGTTATACCTATAAACAAATGTGTATAAGGTATTACATTCACATCGACATATATAAGCAGGCTTAAATACACATATACCTTCATGTTGATACTCTTGCAAATATATATATACATAACTAAATTCTTCTCTGTGTGTGTGTGTGTGTGTGTGTGTGTGTGTGTGTGTGTGTGTGTGTGTGTGTGTGTGTGTGTGTGTGTGTGTGTGTGTGTGTGTGTGTGTTTTGACGTCAACATTCTTCCATGTAAGAAGTCATTTCATTGAAGAGAAACCTAAATGAAATCTACAGGAAAAAAATACAGAAAAGAAAAAATAACCTACAAGTGATATCGAGATTGAAATAATGGAATTAACTGCTGAATAGAAACCAGAACTGGAAAATACTCATAAGATTTCCCTTACATATGCTGGTTTAATTCGCTTTTCATTTCAATGTTAGTGGAAATATTGTGATTGTTGATGATGTTGATGTTGTTTTCGTCATCGTCGTGGTCGCCGTCGTCACCGTTCTTGTTGCTTTATTGTTGTATTTTTTTAACTTGAACACACAAAAACGTTATATGGTAACAGCTGTCTTGTTTATTACTAAATGACTTGTTTTAATCCAAAGACAAAACTCCGTAAATATCATGATAAATGCAACCGTCAAGAAAATCTTATCAGAAAATGAATGAACAGTTGTTAATTGCAAATGGCAAACAGAAAAATAGCGAATCTAAATAAACATAAGCAATTAACGTTGTCATAATGTTTCTTGTTTACTTTCGTTTATTTTGTTTCCAAGTCACTTTTTTTTATTGGCTACTAATATAGTTGCTTTAGTTTACAAATTCTTCATGTAAACAAGATAACGTTGTTAGAGAATTAATTAAGAAGAGAATAACGTAATAATGTATCAAATAAGTTCCAAACCTAAACTACTTGTTTACATCGTTTATTTCAAAATTAAGTGGTATTTAGGTTCGTTTAGATATTTGAAATATTTCTCTTGCATTCCCTGAAATATGAAGTCTTATGTCTGTGTTAAAATCGATATTCCATCAGAGTAAAACCTGAAAATATAACCCTTGGTTTTATTTGATCCATACTATAATCCCCTCTGACATTTCTCGCGGTTTTTCTTTCTGTCCATTACTTCTCATCATAAACACGACAATGATACTAGCCAAATCTCCTTCAAATTACGCTCGATATCTTTTAAAATGACAACACATCGAAAACCCTATTCAAAATCTGGTCAGCACTGACAGGAACGTCCTTGCTCCAGAGTATATTTAATCAAGGCTAATCAGGAATCAATTAAAACAGCACATACGCAGTTGAATGTGGTGGTTCCCCGGGTTTAAACAACAAAAATATATTTTAATATCTCACATATTCGAAGCTTATTCTAATATCTTGTCAAAAGAATTCATTATTGCATACCTTTATGTATTTGATGTATTTATTTAGACATAAAGTAAAAAATATTATCAGAAAATATTTTGGGAAATATATTATGTAACAATGTTTCTTGTGTGCGAAAACAGTTCGCTCTTCAAACACGTGGTAATGACGTGTTTTGCGGTTCAACGCCATGCCTTTTGTGTACCATGCAAAATTAGACGTCCATATTCCCTGACTCAGCGAGAATGTGAGCATCTTGCATCTTTCAGATAAAAATTCCTGATTGAGTTAAAATTCCAGTGAAAGACCAAATGAATCAAATGTGAGGTGATATATTTATTACCTAACTCCCGTATATGTTGTCTGCTGATATATCTATATGTTCGCAATCAAGTATGTCTCTATTATTTTACATGGCACCTTGTTTACTTACATAGTTCTTCCTTTTCTTTTTTTTTTTTCGTATCTTTAGAGGATTTTTGCTTATTTGTTTTCTTCCGCTCAAATCTGTATTTTTTTGCTTTTATTTAGACAGCTCCACCTCCTTCATACTCGTATATATATCCTTACACATATAAGCATCTCCAGTTTTCATTTCAAATGAATGAATGAGTGAATGGTTTGATGACATCAATAGTAATACATGAGATATTCCATCCGCCGCTACACTCCCCGTCTAATGAAAAAAAACTGAAAGTAATAAAACAACGTCTAAAGAATGAAAAGTATGAAAGAAAGCCTTGTAATAAATGTTCTGTGGTCGCATTGATTGCGATAAATTTTACGTGCGGTCATAACGATTTTATACTTCAAAGATCTTCTCACTTCGCTTTAATATTTTAGTTTTCATCTCCCGAAATCAATCCATGATAGGGTTTTCATGATAGCAGAAATCGTATCTTCCCTTTTATTTAGCTTTTCAATGTTCACATGGGGTTTACCTTACAAAAAAAGAAGTGTTTGAGTGTGTGCGTCCTGCGTGTGTGTTTGTGCATATTTATGTGCGTATGTCTGTCTGTTATATGTGTCTAGCATTGTGTATGTGCGTGTATGTGTGTATCGCAAGTCTCTGTCCTCGTGCTATATTAGCCAAAACAGCATTAGCTATCTTTTCAGTTCTACATTCGCTAATGTTTTCTTTTTGACATTTTATATCCAATAAATCCGTAAGTGCACAGCATTTCTAATTCGAAACGTGCGTGTGTATGTGTGTGTATGTGTGTCTGCCATTGTAAATAAACGTGAGTGCGTATACTTGTCTGTTAGTTGATGAATGTGTGTGCACCTGTATGATGTAACTGTATTCATATCTGTGTATGCTAGTGTGTGCATGTGTTGGCATGAATATTTATGTGCATGCAAATCTCTGTGTGTGCATATCTTTGAATGTGCTTCTTTATGTTACTGTTTGCAGCAATTTCTTGTGTACTTATCGGTTTTTCTCTGTTCTTATTCTATAATAACACTTATCCATCATACCAGTCACACTTTGCTTATACAACTTCTCAAGAGAATTCTCATAATTTCAAATATTACCATCTTATAGGGTATATTAGACGTACAGTAACACCTGACACAGTATGTATACTTGTATTCATAAATATATGTAGCACGTGTGTGTGTGTGTGTGTGTGTGTGTGTCTGTGTGTGTGCGCGCGTGTATATGTGTGTGTGCACAACATAACATGTATTAGAAAACTTAAGATAAATTAAAGATAGTTTTTAAACTATTTGCTGTGGAACTTAGAACATATCTGCATTCATCTTGTGTTTTTCTTCGTAGACTAAAAAGTATTGAAGGTAGCCCCGACATGTTCTACAGTTCGTTGATCAATCATGAAAAGATAATTACCTCTACTCCATTCCTCTGCGCCGATGATAGCATATAGGGAATTAAGATATATATCAAGCATAAACTATAGCTTAACTATATCGGGAAAAGTAGCTTTCACTTTGCGTGCATATAAATGTGTATGTGTGTCTATATAAACACACACTATATATATATATATATATATATATATATATATATATATATATATATATATATATATATATATATATATATATATATATATTATTTAATAACAGTTTTCTCAGCTCTATACGACTTAAGTTTCGTGGATTCGTCGGACGAATCGACCTTGTCACTTATCTAGAGAAAAGTAATGGGGTTTGAGACTAATTCAAGATGGCGTCTCGATACCAGGCCACTATTGGTGGTGGTGCGAGGTTAAAACTTGAGCTGGATGATCAGCATAGGTGGAGCTGTTCTCTATACGGGGGTGCAGGGGTAAAATACAGTTACATGGCAAAAATTAAACAATTACTGTACATGTCATCGCAAGACAAAAAAAAAAGTAAAGAACTTATGAAACAAACATTTCTACGAATATGACTTCTTACAAGTACAATCATCAGAACATACAAGAAAATCAACACTTCTACATGAAGTGACATAAACACTGAAGTAAAAGAAACAGTCACCCTTCTAAATATAGCACCCCTTATCTATCAGGCTTAAAAATCATAAACCCAAATGCAGACAGATTAACCACTCTAAGAGCGAAATGGGCATCGTAACTAAACGTATTCTCGATATCTGATGGGCTATGGGACAAACCCAATGGGATTGCAACACCGCAGTAACTAACTGGTTTCGCTGCATCGGGAATAAAGCAGCCTGTAGTTTCACCCAGTTCGATATCGTGGATTTCTAACCATCCATACCGGAATCCCTCCTCTTAGGAGCTTTAGATTTTGGTAAGCAATCCTACAATATCAGCAGCCTCAATATCAGGGTCATGATGGATGCTAAAAAGTCAATCTTGATTCACGAAGATTCCTTTTGGATAAAGAAAGAAGAAAGGTGACCCCAGTTCGACATATCTATGAGGAGCTACAACGGGACTGAGATCGCTGGAAGCGCTTATACACCAATAGCTCGGTTCTGTACAGGGACGACGGTCGGACAATCTCAAGACATATGAACGGTCACACTATGAGTAAGTTCAGGAATGATATGATCAAGATCTTCAAAGAATTCGGCCTTTCTATAACAGTTACCAGCCCCCACCCTGCAGATTTCTCAGTAGTTCAGCGTAGGTATTCTCTTTTTCACTGATCTTCAGCTTTATGTTAACATCCGCTGGGCAGCTAATTTCTACAACTGTGCACAGTCTCTCTTCTCTATCCCAAATCATTATATCAGGTCTGTTGTGCTTACATTTTTATTGAGGTCTTCACTGGGACATTCCACCAGTACTCCTTTTTATTATGAGTGGCTATGGTTTCTACCATACTGTGGGTTCTTATTTCTTTGTCCTCGGGGTTATCCTTCTGACGGATTTCATTATATAGTATTCTAGCTACAACATCATATTTCATCGGTAGATAATACTGTAATGACATTTTCGGACAACTGCTTATGATGTGGGTGATATCTTCGGTGTTAACTCCGCAAATTCTGCATCGATCGTCACATTTTACAGCTTTTGCTGCATCTCTATACCTTTTGTGTATCAGGTATTTGGTTGATATCTCCTGTTCCTGGATTGCAAACGCATACCCTTCAAAGTGGGAGGTAGTACTCTGGCTATTGGTCCATGATAAACTGCTTTGATGATCGATGGTACTATTATCTTCGAGCTTTCTACTAACATATCCATGCATAGTCTTCTGCTCATACAGACTCATCCTTTCATCTGATGATACGTTACAGAATCGTGTGACTTCTTTGGACATGTATTCTAGGTTATCAGACAAAGATTGTTGCTCAAGGAGCTGCCTTCCAAGTCTTATGATGTTATCAGCCTCATGTATGCAAACTTGGTCAAGGAACGCTCTTCTACACTTAGTGGTTAAAAGATGTTACCGAAGCTATATGATACCACATTCAAAGGCATTTTGGATTGATGTTCTATGTATGTATGCATGTATGTATGTATGTATGTATGTATGTATGTATGTATGTATGTATGCATGCATGTATGTATTTATATATGCATGCATGTATGTATTTATGTATGTATGTATATGTGCAGATTTGTATGTTTTGTTTTATGTAAGTATTTTCATGCACATAGTTGCATGTCTAGACATGCGCATAGACACTTAAATGATAAACTTCTAGAGAGTTTTACAGTTTCAGTGATGGCTTGGATCTATAGTCCTCGCATCAGCTTTCGCGTTTCTGGTTTTGTTTGTTTGTTTAACGTTTGTATGTATGTATGTACGTACGTATGTATGTATGTATGTATGTATGTATGTATGTATGTATGTATGTGGTCTAGAAGAAGCATACAAGACTTATAGGGGGCCCTGTGTTATCTGTTTCAGCCTGACTCATTTCATGTTCGAACGCCCCACATTTAATCCCCCATACCACTCTCTCACCATCAAATAGCGACTTGCTCGCTAAATTATTGACATCTAATTAATTTTATAACTTTTGAGGCGCATTTAATTATTGGTTTTTAAGACTTTAACTCGTTTATCACCAGCGGCAAAACTAGAACAACGACAATAGTCAATGATACGTATTTATATTTTGTATGTTTGTATGTTGTGTGCGTTTGAGTATGCGCATATGGATATATCGAGATATATATGTATGTGTGTGCGTATATATATATACACACACACACATTATGTATGTATGTATGTATGTATCATGATTATCCGTAAATAAAGCAAACGGTAAAACACATAGCCAAAAGAGATAGAAGATACACGATTGTCATAAGTAGTTTGACGCTAATAACTATTACCTACCATTGTAAACCTTTCCGACAATCTCCCTTGCCGATTTATCTGTCAATCTATTGACGAACCATCTATCAGGAGACTCACGGTTCGTCCTCTTTCTCATCCCGTCACTCTCTCTCCCTCGTACATTTTCTTCACGTTCTGCTTATCTCTCTAGAACTGCATCACGTGTCTATCTACCAATCAACCAATATACCTGTCTATATCTCTTGTCGTATTTCAACCTAAGGCCAGCCCACGTTAGGCAGACCGATGATCAAAGAGATCCGAGGTGTGTGTGTGTGTGTATACATGTATATATATATATATATATATATATATATATATATATATATATATATATGTCTCTGTGTGTGTGTGTGTGTGTGTGTGTGGTGTATTCTTATATACATGTACATATATATATATATATGTATATATTCTGTATGTTGTTGTTGGCACTCCGTCGCTTATGACGTCGAGGGTTCCAGTTGATCCGATCAAAGGAACAGCCTGCTCATGAAATTAACGTGCAAGTGGCTGAGCACTCCACAGACACGTGTACCCTTAACATAGTTCTCGGGGATATTCAGCGTGACACAGTGTGACAAGGCTGACCCTTTGAATTACAAGCACAACAGAAACAGGAAGAAAGAGTGAGAGAAAGTTGGGGTGAAAGAGTACAGCAAGGTTCACCACCATCCCCTGCCGGAGCCTCGTGGAGCTTTAGGCGTTTTCGCTCAATAAACACTCACAACGCCCGGTCTGGGAATCGAAACTGCGATCCTATGACCGCGAGTCCGCTGCCCTAACCACTGGGCCATTGCGCCTCCACATTCTGTATATATATGTATATATCCGCCTCCATTTCCACCCCACTCTCCACTCTGCTACCACCATCTTACCCATACTCCGTACTACACCCTACCGCCTTATGCGTGCCACCAATCGCTCTAATCTCTCCAAAATACACACCATTGACCGTCTTCTCCCTCTTGCTTTTTCCCTCTTCTTCTGCTCTCAGTCGCCCTCCCATGCCAACACCACGTTACGTTACATAATTCATTTAAATCATCTCTTTCATCAATTTCTCGCTCACACCAAACAACACTAAACTCCACTCACTCCTCCATTCCATCACACCCGATGCCACTACCCCAACTCCTACACTACCCCCCCCCCCCCGATACGGTCCCCCACCCTCACCCAAACCCCCGTCCCTCCAAACCCCCCACACACATATCCCCATCCTCTCCCTCTCAACCTTCCACCTTCCCCACCACCTCTCCTAATTCTACCCCATCCACCCCTCCTATATTCAGTTTTGGACGCTGGAAGCGAAGGGCATGGAATTTTTCAGCATTAAACTGCATATTATTGTCCTCAGCCCATCTGTAAATTGAGTCCATCTCCTGCTGCAAGTGTGCAACATCACTGAAGTTCTGTATTTTCTGCGAGACTTCCATTTATTTGTTACAGTCATTTGACAACGGTCATACTGGAGCACCGTAAGTCCGACGCTCTAACCACTGAGCCATGCGCTTTCACACACACACACACTCATATATATATATTCAGCATATATGTGTGTGTGTGTGTGTGTGTGCGTGCGTGTGTGTGTGTGTGTGTGTGTGTTTGTGTGTGCCTGTGTGTATGCGTGTGTGTAATGCTTGTGTGTCTGTGTTTATCCCCTACCATCGCTTGACGTAAACCAGTGTTGATGTGTTTACGTCCCCGTAACTTAGCGGTTCGGCAAAGTACCCGATAAAATAAGTACTAGGCTTACCAAGAATAAGTGCTGGTTCGGTTTGTTCAACTAAAGGCGGTGCACCAGCAAGGCCACAGTCAGATGACTAAAACAAATAAAAGAATAAAAGAAAAAGAAACGAATATATACGAGTTACTCTCTCTCTCTCTCTCTCTCTCTCTCTCTCCATATATATACATATATATATATATATATATATATATATATATATATATATATATATATATACATATGTAGTTAGCTGCACGCATGTCTGTGTATTTGTATATGTGTGTGTGTCTGTGTGTGTGTGTAAAATCTCCATTGCTCACTCTGTCCTTCATTTAAGACGTAGTGTAACACATTTTAGTTTATTTGGCGGCTATTTCCAACAGATCTCTTAATCACTTAATGGCAACCTATTTGATTCCTTTAAATTTTCTGTACATCTTACCTACCAATCTACGTCTATGTAAGCACTTATCTATCTAAATTACTACTACATGCTTTTCTACCTATAATTTATCTACTTAACCTCGTAACTATTCCTGCACCTATCTATCAATTATCTCTTTTTTTTTTCATCTTATACTTGTTTCAGTTAATTAACTGCCAAAGCCTTGAAGAATTTTAGCCGAACAAATTGGCCCCAGTACTTACTATTCTATTCTAGTACATATTCTATCGGCGCTTTCTTGCGAACCGCAAATTTACAGGAATGTAAATGCATCAACACCGGTTGTCAAACGTTGGGGGCGGCGGTAAAGCAGACACACACACACACACACACACACGTGTGTGTGTGTGTGTGTGTGTGTGTGTGTGTGTGTAACTGCCCTAAATGTTCGTGACTTCTTGGACTTGACTGATGAAAGAAAGCCAAGAATGACTCGTCTTTTTTTTTTGCCTGTCCTTCTAATATGTTGTCTTTCTTCTCCGCCTCTGTATCGTCTATCTGTCCGAATGTTTTAATGCCCTTTTTGGCGTTTTTGTTCCATTTATATATATATAAATACAAAATGGGACAAGAACGCAAAACATCCAGACAGGTGACACAAGAAAGGGACAACAAAACATCCAGAGAGACGATACAAAGAAAACAAGGACGGGTCATTCGGAGTTTTCCTTCCTCAGTCGAGTTCCAGATTATCTTTGCAATTTCGGCTGGTTATACTCGAGATTGCTCCAATCTGGCCAGCCCCAAGGAAAAACTAAGCTAAGAGCATTAGATTCCTTGGAAGAAAGCAGCGAATGTATACGAAAACAAGGACGGGAAAAAAACGGAGAAAGTTACACAAATACAAATAACAGGACATAACAATAGGTGCCTTTCAACTAAGCTGGCGTGTGTGGAAGTAAAGCCTTATGGCAGGGATACAAGATTTCACAGGCGCAGGGAAGAATATAGACGTTGCAAGGACAACGGCCAAACCAAGAAAGAAATGTTATGCAACATCTATATTCTTCTACACACGCCAGCTTAATTTAATTTGTCCTTAGTCGAAAGAGACCTGTTATGGCCTGTTATTTGTTACACTCTCTTGTCTTAGAAAGTACTTTTTCTTTGTCCATCCACTTCCTGTCATTCCAAAATGTAACTAAATGTGGGTTCTTCGCGATTTTTTTTCTCCGTCTTCCTGTTGGGGGGGGGGTTACTTTCCTCTGTCTCTTGCTTCTGAAAAAGAGATTTGTTCAAAACTTAAAACAATATTTCTTTCCTTCCCTGGGCGTCTTTGCATGTACCACGTCCTCGCGTTGTTGTTTTTTCTCCTTTTTTGTTATTACTAACGATATATATATATAGAGAGAGAGAGAGAGAGAGAGATTTACCGCCGGCTTCATTCAGTTTCTGTCTACGAAATCTACTCACACGGCATTGGTCGACCCACGGCTATTGTTAGAAGACACTTGCCCAAGGTGCAGCGCAGTGGAGCTGAACCTGAAAGCATGTGGTTGAGAAGCAAACTTGTTACCACACAGCCACGCAACTATTTCTTTATCTATTAACCGATCTATCTATTAATGTATAGACGCATAGATACACATACAGATACGTTTAAAAACAAAATTAAAACCAAAAAACAAGCAGAAAAACGAGAATTAAGATGAGTGTAAATACCATCCGAAATACAGTAATAACACGGATGATAAAATAAGAAACAAAATAAATAAAACACACTTATATACACTTACGTACACACCTTAACTTTTAATCGGTTGAATAGATTTGATCAATAATCAACTATCTATATCAGTAAATATATTCTACTCACGGATTTTAAAACCGTACCACTAATATAGTTTACATCAGTTGACTCACCAGGTGGAGTCGTCATCTGTTTTTGCTTTTTTTATATTTTTATTGTTTTTGTTATCATTTTGATTATTTTTTGTTTTATTTTTCTAGATATATTTGGGGTTCTTTTAGCGGGGATTTTCTGGTTCTTGTTTGTTCGTGTTTTAGTATTTTTTTCTCCATTTTTTTTTCAGTTTTACCATTTTTTTTTTTTTGGAAGTGGGCGTTTCGTTTCGTATATCTCACTTATATTTTATTTGCTTCCGTTTTTCTCCACCAAATTTTATATATTTTTTTGCCTTTTTATGCTATCGGTGATTAGAGTATTGCAATCACAATCAATTATTTAAGAGGTGAGACAGATAATGAGATACAGTGAGATAGACAAATAGAAACCAAGACATGGTGAATAAGTTAGAGACAGAGAGATACGACATATAAGTAAATTTCACTATTATGATGCTTCAAGACTTCTATCTTACATTTGGCTGATCATTTCTACAAGATTCGTTCTCTATTCCACTGCTATTTACTTTGTTTTTACATTTTCATCTTGGTCCGTTTGTCAATCATTCTAGATGTTTGCTTCTCACTCTCCCTCCCTCTCTCTCCCTCCCTGCACTTTCTCTCTCTCTCTCTCCCTGTGTTTATGCGGGTGTATGACTTAGTGGTTAGAGTGTTGCACGCAGGATCTAGCGATCGTGATTTCAGTTTCTAGACAAGGTGGTGCATTGTGTTCCTGAGTAAAACGCTTTATCTCACGTTGCTCTACGACCACTTCGGTACCGGACTCGTGGTACACCGTCCACCTGTTCATACAAAGTCGATTTGATGGAGAGAGTGAGCTAACGTACGGCACGAACAACGTCGTCTTCGACGGGAGAGCATATCATGTGTGTTGTTGTTGTTGTTATCGGTACAGAAATCGTTATTCTTATTAATGAACTAGATTAAATGTAACATTTTATATGTATTGAGTCCTTTCTCAGTTAATATGAAGCTGGAATTTTTATGTATACATTTGTGTGTGTGTGTGTGTGTGTGTGTGTGTGTGTGTGTGTGTGTGTGTGTGTGTGTGTGTTTTATCAGAAACAATGAATCCGCCAAAATATATTTTGTTTCCTTCGAAGGCTTATCAAGGATTAAATTAGTAAGAGAAAGCTCCTTGTATGAAATATCTAGACAGAAAGGAAAAAAATATAGCCATATCAGGCGGGTTAACCATGTTATTATGAAGTGGCAAACCTAGGGGTTCATGCGTTTCGCTTCTCCTCTATATCCTTCCTATCTCTGCATTTTTTTAAAATCCATATTTCCTTCTCGTTCTCAGTTTTCCATGCTTTCTTTCTATTTTACCATATTCTTTATGGCGCCTGATCTATGATTTTAACTAATTTCACTTCATTTTCACTCAGTCAAAAATGGAAAGGCAGTTTCTATTACATTTTTTTCATCACCTGTTTGAGATTAGGGCCATTTCTCCACATAAAGAAAATACTTCGACAAACGATACGATACCTCTTCTTGTAGAAAGCACTAACATGCAACATAGAATATGTAAGGAACCGGCATAGAGTATCAGCCTAAATAAGCTGCTACACTCTACTATGTTAGACAATACATTTACGTTCCTCAGAAACTACCGCACAAACACACACACACATACACAAGAGGAGACACGTGGGTCAGAAAGGTGTTGAAGTGGTCACAGTATGTGTGACGAAAAAACTTTCGTCATGCATATGTGACAAGTGAACTAATAATAATAATAATAATAATAATAATAATAATAATAATAATAATAATAAAGTGAAACTTCAAATAGTGCCTTCGCTTAAATAGCAAAAGATGACCATCCCCAAGTACAACAACAATATATATATATATATATATATATATTATATACGTGAATTGCACTCATACAAACAAATATATATATATATATATATATATATATATGCACTGTAACAAATCCACACAATCTGATATGAAACTATGAAACTTACTTCTATTCGAATAGAAAGATAGAAAAACTGATTGAAGCCTTCTCAAGAAATGGTTAAGCTTAAGTGACACAATATACAAGAAACAGTTTTTTATTTACTTAAGTGACTTAAATTTGAAGAAAATATCGCTTAATCACTGCGTGGCTTAAATAAGTAGCATTAAACGATTATCATCTTCATGAAATAAGAGTGTCAGACCAAGGGAGATTACTATATTAATTTCAGATGGACAGAGTTATTGTTTAGAATACAATTGTGGGCATTCCAGTGCACGCATACATACATACATACACATTCACACACATACATACATACATACATACATACATACATACATACATATCCAGGCCATCACCTGCGCTGTAAAGATTTACAAAACTTTCTCAGAAATTTATCATTTAATTATATAAATGTGCATGTCTAGACATGCATCTATATGCATGAGATTATACACATAAAACAAAACATACAAATTTTCACATGCACTGACTCCAAACACTGCACATATGCACAAACATACATGCGAAACTATCCTGTTGATGTTGATGAAATTCCAATGAAGGGACCTTAGATCTAGGTCAGAAACCGGTTCCTTCTCTATCATGTGTGTGCGCGCGAGTGTGTGTTTCTGTGTCTGTGTCTGTGCGTCTGTGCGTGTGTTTAGGGTGAGAGAGATACATTTAGACAACAAATATAACAGTCAAGACATGCAAATAAAATACACGAATTTTGTTACTACAGAAACCAACAGGAAAACTTCTGGGATGTTTCTATTTCTTTTCGAAAATTATTAAGCAAACAAAAATTTCAAGAACTAAGATTTACAAGTATTAAGTCGACAAGTATGAAATTTGTAGGACAGCTGCTCATTTTGTGTCATTATTATATTTTGACAACCGCTATTTTTTGATAGAAAGCTGACACATCTATTTCTTTATTCTAACTCATTTTGCGCTTTATAAAGTATTTATAAATCGCTTTTTGTTATTTTTGTTTAGAGATGAATAAATCGGAAATTCGTACAGTTTTGAAATATGAGTTCTTTCATGGAAATACAGCATCACAGACAGTTCGGTATATTAATGGAGTATTTCATTATAATGTTATTACACAGCAGACTGTATCAAATTGGTTTGCAAAATTTCGTTCTGGTAACTTTGACCTCACAAATGAGCAACGCGGTCGACCAGAAACAAAGTGCTCGTGAAGTGCCGTTGTTCTTTGGTGTTAGCAAGCAAATAATATTGACTCACCTAGTTCAAATCGGTAAAGTGAAAAAGCTGGATAAATGGGTTCTACATGAACTCAATGAAAATCAGAAACAGCAACGTTTGGAAACCTGCATTATGCTGCTTTCTCGTCACAAAAATAAATTATTTTCGAATCGAATTGTAACATGTGATGAGAAATGGATCCAGTACAAAAACCGTAAACGTTCAGTGCAATGGTTGGACAAGGACGAGCTACCAAAACA
Organism: Octopus bimaculoides; assembly: GCF_046866305.1. NCBI lineage: Eukaryota > Metazoa > Mollusca > Cephalopoda > Octopoda > Octopodidae > Octopus > Octopus bimaculoides. The sequence continues at coordinate 67,605,815 of NC_142931.1, read as the reverse complement.
CAGTCCAAAAAGCAAAATTCATCAAAAGAAGCTGATGGTGTGTGTTTGGTGGTCTGTGATATCATTAAACCTGGTTCATCAATCACGGCCGAAGTATATTGCAGCCAACTGGACCAAATGATGCAGAAACTTACAAAAACACAGCCTAGTTTAGTCAACTGATCCACTCCTATTTTATTGCAAGACAATGCCAGACCGCATATCGCAAAAATTGCATTGGCAAAACTACAGAAGTTGGAGTTGGAAATTCTCCATCATCCACCATACTCACCTGATTCTTGCTCCCGCTGAATTTCCAGAATTTGGATAATTTTTTGACAGGAAAATAATTTAATTCCGACGATACTGTAAAACAGGCTTCCAAGATTTTATTGAGACTAGATTGCCAGGCTTTTACAGTTCCGGGCTGGACAAGCTACCGCTAAAATGGCAAAAGTGTATTGACAATATGGGTGCATACTTTGATGAATAAAACTGTTCCTTGTATTTATAAAACATTAGCAAACTATTTTTTTGTTTTTTACAAATTTCTTACTTGACGACCCAATATCACATATAAATACACTCACCGGCCACTCTATACCGGTATTATAAATGCGTTAATGATAAATATATAATCCTAAAAATGTAATAGAGTGTGTGTGCTTAAATAATATTACGCCATATTCTATTGCACCAAATGTGTATGAAATTTTCAGACACCAATCTGTGTGCATTCATGTGCTTGTACAGAGGTCAAAATATTTATTACTTCATATTGGAATCAGAGAATATGATTCACATACATTCAAATGAAATATATAAATTTTGTATTCCAGTACACTATGGTGTAAAAAAAATATAAATACAAAATATTAATGCGCAAAATACGAGACGAAAAAAACAAAAAGCAACACAAAATTTTTAACAGTGTCATAATATTTGTGCACAAATAAAACTATATGAAAGAACACAAATATAAATGGGAAAGTTTGAGCAGGACACTTGTCATTAATAAACATAAAATTACAAATAAAACTAGAATATGGTTACAAATACTCAGCTCATATGAAATATTTTGTGAGTACAAATAAAGAAACTTGCATGATACTTTTAATGGGTTATGAAATGTTCTATATGTTTGTACTCAATTTGCTTGATATGAGTTTGTAGCTGAACTCTAGTTTTTGTATGTAATTTCAGTCACATAAATGTTGCATTGAAGTAGCACAATTGTTGGTTTTTCCTACAATATTTCTTCTTTAGGACTGTACTCTTGGGAAAGAACTCAGCGACGCACGACTGAAAGATTGTAAAGGCAAACTTATTTGAATGGGAGAGTAAAATAGTATATGAAGAGCAACCCTATCTCGTTGTGTCTATCTTCTTTCCTATTTAATTCTACATCTTCCTTTCAACTACCTTCTAAGATTTCCTCACTCACTTGCTTTCACCTTGTCTGCTTAAACTGATCTCTCTTACCTTAACTTTATACTGCCCCTTGCTTCTGTCTTTTCTCTGTGTGCGTATATGTATGTATGGTTATTTGTAACTATACGTATATGTGCGTGCTTATGATTTTGGTGAGTAAATCTATTATTCGTTC